>NW_027187327.1:14115292-14119318 GCF_028583685.1 Petaurus breviceps papuanus
TCTCTCTCTCTCTCTCTCTCTGTCTCTCTCTCTCTCTCTCTCTCTCTTCTCTTCCTGTCCCTTCAGCTCTCTACTTCTTGTCCTCCTTGACATTTTTTTGTCCCTGGTTGCAGCACTGGATCTCTGGAAATGGTGTTGGTTTTGCCATCTAGTGGCAAGAAAGAAGTATTAAGAAGAGAAGGCCAATGCCAATTATACATGCAAAAGAGATTATTATTTTTTTAAAAAATAAATATATCACCATTTCTAGGAAATACTAACAGTGAAGTTAAAATACAGCATTATTTGGTACATAATCTATTTACTTCCAAAAGATGTCAAAATGAAGTATGGGAAAGAATAAGAGTTAAAGTTAAGTACTAAATTCAGTGTTACAAATATCAGACAAAGAAAATATGTATCAGAAAATCAAAAGGGTGTGTGTGTGTGTGTGTGAACTTGATCACAAAAAATATGAATAAATACAGTTTTATGCCTGAATGAGATGTGCATAGCCACTCAATAACCTTTCCATTCATGTCTCCTTCTCCTTTCCATTTTCTCTTCTCTTTCTTCTCTCTCCCACTTTTTCTCCTTTTCTCCTTCCCTCAGCAAATGTCACCCAATGACACTCAGAGTAATTTCTCATTTCTAGTGTTGGCCCTGAGGACTAATTAGTTACTGACCTGTGCTTTAGGTGAAATCAAGGGTCCATAGAGTAGGGACAATGCCAAGCCTTATTTATGGCTGTGGGATATGAATCTAGGACAAATGGTACATGTGACTGAATAAATTCTACCCCTGGGACTCTTGCATAAAATTCAATACTAAACACCAACAACGAGAAGCTAGAGCATAGCTGTGTACTCAGTGAAGAAGTCAAGTGATGAGCGGTTTCAGTATCCCTGGAATTATATTCCAGATGTGGATTTGTGGTGGGGGTGCTGATAGACCTTTAAAATTATCTCAATTCTCTAGGATCATAAGATCATCGAATTAGAGATAAGATTCTCAAGTCCAACCTCATTCATTTTAAAAATAAAGGAACTAAAGCCCAGAGAGGTAGAGGCATTTGTTTAGGGTCCCAGAGCTAGTGTCTGAATTTGGCTTTTAACCCAGGTCTTCCAAATTCTAAGAAAGACAAGAACTCTGTACGCTGTGCCATTTTACCTCTTTGGTATCAGTTGGCATCAGAATGGGAAGATGAATGAAAGCAAAATGCACTTTGAACAAAAAAAGAAATCAGCCTTACTACTGTCATTTTTTTGTTCTGATCCTTTTCAAATACATTTTTATAAGTGAATAAAGCTGAAAGTACTAATGTCCTTAAAATATGAAGGATGATATCAAATTATTAATGGATGCTTTTGTTGAAAATGTCCTTCCATTTCTTATGCATTAACAAATGTTTATGTTTTGTACATAAGCTTCTGATTAGGGTTAGTATTTCTGATCAGACTGAATATTGAAAGTTAGAAGGGGGAAATTCTGGAGAATATCAAGAATAGGTAAGTGATTTGGGTTAGGTAGGAATGGTAGATGAGGTTTACTCCCTCTACCAAACCATTTTGTAACTATTGTGAAATATAAATGACTTGCCCAGGGCCAGAGAACTAGCAAGTTTCTGAGGCCAGATTTGAACTCCAGTTTTCCTGACTCTAGTCCACTCAGTTTAGTGCTCTATTCACTAAATCACCTAGTTGTCCCAATTTGTCTTCAAGATGTTTTAATATATTGTAAAGTGGCTTGAAGGAAGTTCATATCTTTATTCTGTGTGACTCTAGAATGAATTTTCCTCCTTTATAAAACAAGGGAGTTAAACTACATGATCTCTAAGGTTCTTTCCAGACACAATTTCTAGCATCCCCCAGGAAGAAATGTGGATATCCAACTAATTGTTCCAGGGCTTTACATGGCACTATGAATCATTGTGTTAACAGAAAACAAGCAAGAAAATGAATTATATTATGAAAGGTTCAAATAAGCCTAAGAAAGGGACCCTGATTGATTTAATTATTCTTATATTGTGTCATTTCAACAGTTCAAATTCTGACTCTGCTTGTCTTAGAAAAATGTTTCATAGAGACGCATACAGGGTAGTGTAAATTATAAGATATGTGTTGGTTTATGGGCAACTAGTTGGAATAGTGAATAAAATGTTGGACCTGGAGTAAGGAAGATCTGAATTCAAATCTGATCTCAGACACTTATTAGCTGTGTGACTCTGGACAAGTCATTTAACTCAGTTTGTGTCAGTTTCCTCATCTGTAAAATAAGCTGTTGAAGGAAATGGCAAACCATTTTCAATAACTTTTACAGTCATGTCTGTTTCTCCATGACCCCACTGGAGTTTTCTTGGAAAAGATACCAGACTGGTTTGTCATTTCCTTCAACTGCTTATTTTACAGATGAGGAAACTGAGGCAAAATGGGTTAAGTAACTTACTCAGGATCATATATCTAGTTAAATCTGGATCTGAATTCAGTCTTCCTGCCTCCAGGCCCAGTTCTTTATCCCCTGTACCATCTGGCTGCCAATAATATAGATATGTATGTATATAATTGCATATATACACATATTATTGCTGTTATTCTGTTTACATTTATTGTAGGAAGGTTGCTGGACTGCATTAATAAGAGGGAATTTCTTTACCAGCATATTTCTACACTAAATATGCCACTTCATATTATTTCACCATGTATGTAGATTATCATAAATTTACATGCTTATACACATTTCTAGATCATCATCTTAAAAATTACATTTTCAAATGGCAAAACAATTTCCCATCTGATTTGTAAAGGAAGTTCCTCAGTAGATGTTTCTTTACACTGATAATACTATAGAACTAGATGGATACAACTGAGATATATTGGTCTATTTCTGTGATTTCATCAGATTGGCAAAACTGCAGTTGAAGAAACTCCCTCTACTAGTGAAAATCAATAGCTATCCTGAAACTTAGTATAAGAATGCAGGAGCACTGAGAAGTTAACTGTCTCCCCTAAGGTCACCTAGCCAGTATGTATCAGAGATGAGAACTGAGCCCAGGTCATCCTGAGTCTAGCCCTCTAATCCATCACTGCAGAAAGACCTGGGCTCACATTCCAGCTCTGACATGTACTGCTCAGGCAGTCACTTAAGTCTTCATTACTTTGAACAACCCTCCACATAAGACCATATGGTACATACAAGATATCGATCTGCCTCAGTAAGAGGAGTTTCCACAAGGAGTACCTTACATTTACAAAATCATAGCTTCAAACAAAAT
The DNA here is from genome assembly GCF_028583685.1 of Petaurus breviceps papuanus. NCBI lineage: Eukaryota > Metazoa > Chordata > Mammalia > Diprotodontia > Petauridae > Petaurus > Petaurus breviceps. The sequence continues at coordinate 14,118,543 of NW_027187327.1, forward strand.
ATACAAACATACAATCATACATACATACATACACACATACATACATACATACGTGTGTATGGTAAAGTGTATAGGGGGCTAAGCCTGGAGTCAGGAAGATTCATTTTCATGAGTTCCAATCTGGCCTGAGACACTAGCTGTGTGACACTGAGCAAGTCACTTAAACCTGTTTGCCTCAGTTTCCTATTTTTAAAGTGAGCTGGAGAAGGAAAGGTAAACCACTCTACTATCTTTGCCAAGAAAACCCCAAATGTGGTCAGAAAGTTTTGAAATGGCTGAACAATAGCAACAATACATGTAAACATAAAAAGCATATATACATGAATGTTATATTATAAAAATTGTTGTTGAATTAAGTCTGCTTAATGTTCTGAGATTAATTAAAACTCTGAAAGTAATTATTATGAGTTAGTCTGACAGTAATGGGGCAAACAGTTGCTGAGTTTTTAATGTAATGCTATAAATTAGGGCAACACATAGAATTATAATGGTAAAACGTTTATTGGACAAACTGAAATTGTTTTATTATACCTAAAACTACAAAGAGAGAGAGACAGAGACAGAGAGAGAGAGAGAGAAAGAGAGAGAGAGAGAGAGAGAGAGAGAGAGAGAGAGAGAGAGAGAGAGAGAGAGAGAGAGAGAGAGAGAGAGAGAGAGAGAGAGAGAGAGAGAGAGAGAGAGAGAGAGAGAGAGAGAGAGAGAGAGAGAGAGACAGAGAGAGAGAGAGAGAGAGACAGAGAGAGAGAGAGAGAGAGAGAGAGACAGAGAGAGAGAGA
>NW_027187327.1:14119418-14231659 GCF_028583685.1 Petaurus breviceps papuanus
AGAGAGAGAGAGAGAGAGAGAGAGAGAGAGAGAGAGAGAGAGATGGATAAAAGGACAGATTTCAAAACTGTGCTTACGAAAGTGAGAGCTGGAAATGATGGGTTCTACTTGTTTTCGAAGAGTACATGTAATTGAACAGAGGAACAGATTGAAGGCAGAGAATAAGGGAAGCCAATCAACTGACTAGTTTGACTGAGATGGCATGATCAACCTCAGTTTAACAGTGGAAGCATCCACAAAGAAGCTATAAACAGTATCTTTGTAGGAAAGCTTATGGGATAGAGTTTACTGAAGTTTATATCTCCAGAGCTGTGAGTTAACCTGAGCATATGGGTTTTCCTCACTCATGTGCCTCCCTGACAGCCTTGTGAATGTATATGTCTACTATATCCACAAATAATAAAGGTATTTGTGGTGTGACCCAGGTTTATGTGATTTGTGTATTTTTATATATTTATTATTATTTATAATGTTATATTATAATGAGGCCATGTAATATTATTATTATTTACCTTATTGCTAAGTAGGTGATTATGCTTATGATCCAAGTGTCAATATCGGGACACATGTAGTTAGAAACACATTGGTGGTAGCTCAAATACTAGTGTGTTAAGTACTTCATTTCCTGTTAAAAGAGTTTACCCCAGTCCTTTGACAGAATGTAAATGCAACTGCTTGGTTATAGTTCTTCTCTGGGAACCTAGAACTACCAGTGAATTACCCAGTCCAGAGAATAAGTTTAGGCATGCACATACCCAAGTGAGAAGTGGGAGGAACTACTAGTAGGGGTGGTCATCCACCTATGTACCCATCATATATGTAAAAGGAAAATTTGTAGGGCTTTTTAAAATAGTGAAGATTCATATTACATAATTCATTTAACCTTTTTTTTGTCTTTAGTTTCCTCTCCTTTAAGTTGAGGGTATTGGTCTCAGTCAGAAGTGTCAAACACTCCTGATTACGGGCTAAAGCAGACTAAAATGTAATTGGGAAATATTTAATCCAATAAATTAAAAATACAATAAAATGTAGATAACTGTGCATTTTAAAATGAAATCAATATGTAGCTCCACAACAATCCTTATAAAGGAATCAGTGAACCCTGGGTCAATTTGGGTTTGACATTACTTGTCTAGATAGCACCCAATCGAGAAGTTGTCCAGTTCTAAACCTATGAGACCATGTGATTTTATGTAATAAAGAGGTTTGGGTTAAATAATAAATGTTCTACTTGAGGGAAAAAAGATGATTTTAACATCATTTATAATGATTACTTCATTTTTTTAGGTTCATTATAAGAGAAATTGCTTAACTAAGCTTTATATTTAATACAATGACCAGTGTCCTATAGGCTTTTATACCCTAGAAAATCAGAAAGAACTATAGGCATTATGATCCTATGAAAAGAACACAGGGCTAAGTGTAAAGATATCTGAGTTTTAGTCCTATCTTTCACATTAACAACTATGTGACCTTATTTTGTTTTGTTTTGTTTTTTAAACTGGTTTTCTCGTCTGTTGAATGAATATAATGGAGCCTGCCCTACTTCATATTATCTCATGTGGAGCTAAAATATGATAATACATGGGAAAGAACTCTGAAAAATTAACTCAATTGAATGCTTCATTTAAGAACCCAGAAAATTTAATGAAAAATGCCCCTAAACTTCCCAAAGTTCATTTATTTCTAAAAGCAACTGCTCTAAATGTATCTAGAGTTAAGCGCATCCCAACAACTATAGATAACAGTAAGCACCATTTAAATGGGATCACAGTTTATATTTAGAATAAGTCTCAAGCTAGAAGGACTATCTGGTTTAATTTATTCAGTTTACAGATGAGGAAATCAAAGACTGGTGAAGCTATGACTCGGCAAAGGTATTAAGTGTCATCCACAGAATTTGAAACTGCATCCTCTGCCTTTGAGAGTCAGTGCTCTTTCTACTCTACAAACATGCTCAGTAACTAAATGATTTTGGTTTTTCCTTATAACAAATTTGCTGTTCATCTTATATGACCTAGTTTTTGTGTCAAAATGGGTCTGTTTTTAAGGCAAAATCACAAAGAAGAACTGAGTATTGCTGTCTCATATAGGGGCAGATAGGTGGTGCAGTGGATAAAGTGCCAGGACTGGAGGCAAGAAGACCTGTGTTCAAATTCAGCCTCAGACACTTACTACTTAAGTGAGCCTGGGCAAATCACTTAACCCTATTTGCCTCACTCTCCTCATTTGTAAAGTGAGCAGGGGAGGGTAAATGGCAAACCATTTTAATGTTTTTGCCAAGAAAACTCCAAAAGAGGTTATAAAGAGTCAGACATGACTCAAAAAAACAACTAAACCACAAAATTTCATGCAGAGTCAATCGTCCATCTCAGTTCTCCTTGCCTAGAAACCTGGGATCTGAATTTTGTTTGAGGGTTAAAAAGCTTTTTCTGAATAGTGCTATTGTTATTTATAAAAAAACAACAACAGAAAGTAAGATTTCATGCAGGTATTCTTAAAACTTCATTTCAAAGTTGATTTCAAACTCTGATGCAAATCCATTGTTGTCCTGTGTAGTAGGCCACACTAATCTATGTCCCACTACATTGGGTCATTAGTTCCAAACTTTCATTATATCCAAACTGAATATCCATGATTCTTGGTTCTTGAATCCTCTTGTAAATATTTCTTCTCTAAGACCCATTCCAGTCTGGTTTGCTCTTCCCCTAACCAATGTTACAGATCCTCTTTCAGATCTCAGTTGTATTCTCAACCATTTCCATACACCCTGACTTTTTTAACCAGGTCCTTTTGACTCATTTTGAGTGAAACCAAAACCTTCTCTGAAGATACTACATCTATGGTAACCCACTCTTCCAAGCCCACTAATTCCACCTCTATGGTAAAAAGGAACAGAAAGTAATGGTAGCATAGCATTATCTTTCTGTCATTTCCAGACTATTCTTTCACTGCTATAATTTTAATCTTTTCTCTTTTGAATTTTATCTGCTCATGCAATCCTATGTCTCTTGGATATTATCTAGATTTTAGGTCATTATCTTCCTGTTGTCTGACTTTATTGTCTAGCTCACAGCTTTCTTGTTATTATCTTCTGACATCATAGACCAGGACTTTAATATTCATAAGACAACAATCTAGAGTTCTTTTTCTATAACACTTTGGTTATACACTGATGAGGTGACTCCTAATCTTTTGAAACTGTACCACTCCACCCAACCTAGCCAAGATCCTAAAGTAAGAAATCACATTATCAGATCACAACTTTCTGTTTTTAATCTCTCCTGTTCCGTCACTAATACTAAGCCTATCTCTACAGCATCCCCCAAATAATAATCCCCTAGCTTTAAGTATCTTTATTTTACCTCTGCAATTTTTAATCTACCATACTTGTGGACACTATTTCAGTGGCCACTAGTCCAGAATTCATGCTCCTGCGGTCTGTGGTCTTCAGACATTTCCTGCCTGCTAATCTGTAAGCTTGGTTAACTTCTCACCTATTTCTTAACTTCTAAAACTCTTTCTCCCAGGATGGTGAACAACAAATAAGAACATTACAAAATTAAATTAGTTAATCTACTACAAATTTATGGAGCTTAACTTCAGCTAGGCTCTCATTGTTGTTTTACAACCATTCTGATCTACCCTTAATGACTTCTTATTCTTCCGAGAAACTGGATTTTGATCTAATTTTTACTTATTAGCATTTGTTTGGACAAGTCACTTCAGCAGTCTGGGCCTCAGCTTCTTCATGTCATCCTCTACATATTGGTCTGGGTGGCTAACCTCTTCTTCTAAGATAGGGAGAACCTAACTCTACCACTATCACCCGTTGTCCTTCCCCTTGTATCCTGGAAGAAAAGGAAGGAAGAGCCCCAATATATTCTTTCCTAAGTAGAAACCACTGAAGTACTCCTCTTCTCAGTATACATGTGTGCACATACACACACGTACACACACACACACACAGAGGAGATAGTCACCAAGTACTATTCCCTTGGTTCTTGCCTTGCAACATCAACCCTTAACTGTGAATTATTTTACTCTTCATTCATGACTACCCTTATGGCTAATAACTTCCCACCACTTGCTTCTCTCCCTATTTCTACATTATTCACTAGTCACTCATGAACAAACTATATTCAGTCCCTATCTCCTGTTCTCTCACCGCCCTCTCCTTCACTCTCAGTTCTCTCCCACCTATGTCCCTTCCAACCCAACCCAGCCTACCCCTTCCATTATGCTCTCTAAATATTGATACTACAATGCTCAAACTCTCCTTCATCCTGGACCTTTCTTTCATAGTCCTTTCATCTACTAGCCCTCACTTAGACCTTGCTCCTCCCTAATGACACTGCATTTCTGGCCATCATTTCTCACAGTGCACCTTCTCTCAAACACCTTGACATACTGGTCCTGTGTCAGAATACTCCTTGCTTCCTATTGCCACTTCTAGATTCTTTCTTTACCCACAATGCTTAGAATTATCTCCTTTGTTTTCGATCAATTTTCTCAATTGAGATCATGGTTCTTGTTGTGTGGGCCCTCCTCAGTTCACTCTTTCTTCTTTCTCAAGAATTTAGCACCTGTCTCATTGTCATCATCTCCTCCACAAGTCCTACCCTTATACCAAAGGATGTCAATACCCACTCTGTTAGTCTCTCAATGATTATAACTAGTTCTTAAAATATCATGTGCTACTGCTCCAACCCACTTCAACCAAACAGAGGATGTCAACACCCTGGATTTAACAATTACTCACAAGTGTCCCATTTCTTTAATTAAAAACTCTAGCATTCCTCTATCCAATCATACTCTTCAATTATTCTATCTTTTCTTATATTTTACCCTTTTAAATCCATTCTTTAGTCTCATCAATGCTTCCAATCTTTTCATTCCTCAATACTTTCTCAGGCTATTGCTGCAGCTCTGACTTAATTTTCTTCTCTTTTCATATAATAGTCATAATAGTTAGACAATTTAACTCTACACTTCCCTCTGCTCTACAATCCCTCAAATCCTTGATCTATTATTGGTCATGTCTTGCCAAATCTCAACACTGTATTACTCCTACCATCTGCTCTCTGCACTCCTATTCACATGCTGCTGAATGGAGGCAGAGAAAGTGATACAACCTTTATGATTGGGTTATTATAATTCTGACAGTATAAATTCATGTTATCTAATTTCAACTTAGCCTTCATTATAGCAAGGAGATCTTTTTACTCCTCACTAATTACCTATCCCTCTCCCCACAAATCCAATTCCTAACCTTGCCTTCTCTCTCCTTGACCTCCCCCAACAGCCTCTTCTTTTTTCACTCAACAGAGGAACTCACTTCCTGTTTTCTTATGAAAAATGAGACCTTTCAAAGTAAGTTCTCTCTTTTTTCTTTTCCCCTTATTTCCAAAACCCTTGACATTATATGTATCTCTCCTCTTTTCCCTCAGCCTCTAAGAAGGACAACCCTTCAACATATGTGTTTCATGGCATCCTCTCCTGCCTTATCAAGCAGATTGTGACCTCAATCTTTCCCATCATTCTAATCCCCTCATTTATAAAACAAACAAACAACAAAAAACTTTAGCTAGACTATAACATCTTCTCAAGGTATTGTCTATATTTCTCCTGCTTTTCCCAGCCAAACTCCTACAAAAAGACTTCTATATTCACTGACTCCACTTCTCTCATGCCTCAATTTTTTGCAATGTGGCTTCTATCCTTTCCATTCAGCTGAAACAGAAACCAAAGATCCCTTAATTGGCAAATCTAGTAGCCTTTCTTATTCATCATCCTTGGCAATCCCTTTGCTGCATGTGACATCTTTGGACACACCTTTTAAATATTCTCATCTCTCTCAGTTTTTGTGGCACTAATTTTTTCCTATTTTTCTTCCTCCAATGATTTGTTCATTCTTCATCACCTTGGTTAAGGTTATCATCTGTATCATGCTGACTGAATGCTCTCCAAGGTTCTGTCCTATGCTATTCTCTTCTTTCTACTATTCTATTCTACATCTTCTCTTTTTGGTAACTTCAACAATTCTCATATATTCAATGATTTATATGCAGATGAAGCACAGATCAATATATCTAGTCCTCCTCTCTCCCCTGAGCTTCAATTTCAAGTCACCAATTGCCATCAGACATTTCAAACTTGATTTCCTTAAACTCAATATCTCAAATTCAACAGGGGATATTTCAAACTCAACATGTTGAAAAGTGCACTATTTATCTTTTCCCCAACTCTCTACCCTTATGGAATTTCTCAATTTTCATCAAAGACACCATCATTTTTCCAGACTATCCAGGTTGTAACTCAGCACTTCTTTCAATTTTTCACTTTCTATCATTCCAAATACCCAATAAGTTGAGAAATATTGCCATTTCTACACCTACAACATTTCTCATATCTGACCCCCTTCTCTATTACATAACTAACAATCTAATTCAAGTCTTTATCACCTCTTGTTTATATTATTACAATAGTCTCATAATTGGTATCCCTAACTCATTCCATTCCAATCTATCTTACACACTTCTACCATAATGATCTTCCTTATTTGGCCTTCTTTATCTTATACATTTGCCCATTTCATTCCCCTATTCAATAAACTCCAGTGCCTGTTGTTTCTAGGATAAAATACACACTCCTCTGTTAAGCTCTTAAAGCTTTACACGACCTGGCTGCAATCTATATTTCTAGCCTCACTGTACTATTCCCCTCCCTATATGCTGTGATTCCTTCCCACCATGCCCAACAAACAAATACACTGCTTTCTCTCTCACACACAGACATGACTTCTACCACTCATCTCTGTACCTTTGCACAAGCTATCCATCATGACTAGAATGCACTCTTCCTCTCTACCTCATAGAATTCATTTCTCCTTTGAAGTTATGACTCAAACACAACCTTCTACATAAAGTTTTTCCTGATTCTCTTAACAGTGATTAACTTCCTCCTTCTGAAATTCACTGTATTTAATGATTTTGCATATATTCCACATATATTTAATTCATACATGTTTATTTGTATACTTGCTATCTTTCTTATTAAAATGTAAGCACTTTGTGAATAGAGGTTATTTTATTCTTTCTCTCTGCCTACCCAGTTCCTAGCAAAGTGCTTGGACAATAAATTCTTGTCAATAGATGGACTGATTAATTTGTAAAATGACAGCATTGGATGAGACCTAGATCCCTTGCAGCTCTAAATTCTATTAACTGGTCCCCAAATTCCCTTCTTTTCAAAAGGTACAACCAATATTGCCACCACCCCAGAACACTTATAACTACTATAATGGTATACTGGGGGGGGTGGATTAAACCAAATTCATATCTCTTTGCCCTATAGAAAATTACATTTGACTCTTTTTACAGGCTATGCCAACCTCCAACCTTTGTTCAAGAAACACCACTTTCTTGATTTTCCTTCTCCTCTTCCTCTTTCTTTCACTACTCATTTCTGGCCTCTTGGATCTGTTTCCATCCCATTTATGGTGACTGTGCTTTTGTGTCTTGTCATTAATTTTTCCTTTACAGTAGGGTAGTGAGGTAGCCCAGTAGATATGTACCAGGCCTAGAGTCAGGAAGATTCATCTTCCTGGTTTCAAATGTTGGCCTCACTTCCTAGCTGTGTGACTTTGGGTTAGTCATTAACCCTGTTTTCCTCCATTTCTTCATCTATAAGGAGAAGGAAATGGCAAACCACTTCAGTATCTTTGCCAAAAAAACCCCAAATGGGCTCATGAAGACATGATTAAATAACCGAATGCCACAAATCCCTTTAAACTATCTCCCTTTGTCTTTTCCCTCTTGCTTATTTTCCTTGGCAAGCTCACTCACTATCGTGACTTCACCTAGAACTGCTTTAAAGATGACTCCCCAATCAATGGTTGCTTCATGAATTTTGATGCATAATAAAATTGGTAAAACTCACTACCAAGTCCAATGAAACTTTGGGGTTTACTTCCAATATGGAAAGTTAGCTATTTATACTTGACATAAACTATCTTATAAAAATATTGAATTGTTCAGAAAAAAACCAATTTACTATCTGGCCAAATAAACATTTTAGCAAAAAAAAAAAACAAACAAATCTGAAAAAAATCTATATGCATAATATATATTTTTTCTGAAAACCTATGCCTAGTTTTCTGATCTATTGCATAAAAATGACATAGTAAAGCTAAAGTTGAAGTTGATGAGTAATCTAAAGATGAATATAAGTACCCAAAAGGAATCTTTAAAATCAAGGGTTTGGGTTCTGAATTTTTATCTGCTATGTCATAACTCTCAATTAAAGAATTGGCTATCAGTCAGATATTCTATATTGCTCTGACAATGGCTATAACAGGCCAGAGATATTATCTTCAGATAACTTATAGGCCCAGCCATGGTATCAGCATAATGAAGGCTACCTGAGTGTCACTGTAAATGAAACCACTGGATTGAAATGAAAAAGAGAAGCAGCAGGCAGAAGCATTTACAAATTACATCACACCATTTCTGCAGTGACATCTAGAGAGAAATATATGTATTGGCACTCCTACATATATCTCTGCATATATGGGATGGATAAGTGTTGACAGGTATCAAAGCAGACATGAGTAAACAGACATGTAAAAGCTTCACTTTGAACAAATCAACTGATTTTTAAATCTCCAGTACAGATGACAAGAAAAGAAAAAAAGTCTTTATTTTATACCTTTCTCGTTCTGGTGAATGCAAACTAGTATCTGGTCTCAAGCAGTTGGTACTAGCACTCCTAGCCCTGTCAAGGGAGGGCTGTAGTTCACTAGTGCCAGTGCATTGCATCCAATGGTAGAAGAGAAAGAAAAAAGAAAACAAAGAAAAGAATACCATGTTAGATATGAAATCATAAAATAATGTTCTCTTCATATAAGATGTAGAATCATCACGATTCAATTAATAAAGATGTAAAAGAGCTGACTGGATGACAGTGCAAAAGTTTGTTTAGAAAGCAAAACTAAACAAAGATTATGCTTGACTGTTTGGCATAATTGTTTTAAAAAAAAGTTTCTCAGACTGAAAATGGGAATAAACGATACCTCCTCATGGAAAATTCACAACAGGAAGCATTAAGACAAAATGTCTATGACTTCATTACTAATAAACAATGCCACACCAAAACAAAATGAAGGACATCAGAGGAGAAATAATTTTACAACTGAACTGGAATTATTTTGGTCTACCAAATCACATTGGACTAGACATGGAAGAAGATACTTCCACTTCCTCTTTTCCAATATTTCATCAGGAAATCTCAATTCTTGTGCATTAAAGCAATCATCAAGAAGAGAAATATCCTGTCTAGCCATTGATTGGGTCTTAGCACATGCAGACAGAGCTGAGGTTCATAAATTAAGATTATTTAAAAGGGGAAAAAATAAAATTCAGTCCTATATCCAGGAACAAAATCATGACACAAACACATCAACTAAATGACAGAAAAGAAAAAAAAGGCAACTAGGATTTGGATATTTAGGGTAGATTTTAGTTACACAATGATTCTAGTCAGTGCCAACTGCATATCTTTTTAATGTAATTCTGGTTTAACCTGTTATATGTTTATTTTATGGATACAATTTTAATAGAGACTTTTAATGTATTATATTATAGTCTTATTAGAATCTAAACTTCCTTGTTTAGAGGGCTTGTGTGAAAGAGTGGGACCGCTGTTATGTCTCTTACCTGTGAATATTCCAATGAGTGCCATTCTCTATTAAAGGCATCTTGGATGGTAAAGTTTTATAGTATCTAACAGAATGTCTGGAATGGGGTAACACATAAACATGTAGGAAACAGAAAAATACATGTGAAGCAATTTTTACTAGAGTTCTAAGAAATCATATTCATATTTTAACAGAATTTTTAAGTTGTTCACACAAATTTTTTACAATGCTCTTTTCTTTCCCTTCCCAACCCCATCCCTCAGGTTCCCCAAAAGTTAACCTGAAGGAATTTAAATGTTAAAATTCAGTAATCATTGAGCTAAGATTAGTTAGTTTACTTAAAATTAGTTTACTGTAAAGGCTTAATTGCATAATTTACTTCTTTGAATTATCAAAGATAGATTTATCAATCAGGCTAATATAAAAATTATTTTTATTTTAAATTAATATTTAATGTCCCTTTAACATTGTTTTAATAGTATTAATACACTCATGAGAGTAAATTGCTTATTGATGAAGGGGGTAATTAAAATATTCATTTTTATGTGTTTAATTATCTCTTCTTGCCAACGTGGAGTCAGTATAACTTAAAAGTACTATCCAAAAGTGAAGAGATTATATTATTACTGGGATAGTAAGTCAGGATGATGAGAGAAATGGGCAAGGGGATGAGATTAAAGAGGAAAGGGAAATTTATATCTTAAATCCAAGGTAAATAAAATACAGGCACATGGCCCTTTACAAATGTGTATGTATGTATATGTATACATACATTAATATAGATAGATATGTTTATAAAGATATAATTAAAGTATGTATTTCCTACATACATGTTGTACATCATGGATATATACTTTTATGAACAGTGTGTGTGGGCAGAGAAATGTGTGAATACATGCACACGAATACATAAACTGATAGTCTTGCTTCTTCACAGTTCCAGCAATGTAAATATGAGAGAGAGATTGGGGTTCTTGAAGGTTTGGGACTAACATGAGAGTGTATATGTTGCTGGGTTACTTTAGTATCATTGAAAAATGATTAGGATGGTGAATAAAGGGAAAATTGGATATTGGCTGTGCTTTCCCTCCACTACCTTTTTCTTGTGTTTAATTTTTGGCCACATGGGCTTCATGAATGTATCTTCTACAGCAGCCATAATGAGGAGGAGATGATAGTATTATTCGCCATAGGTACAAATTTAACCATTTTAAAGTGTACAGTATGTTGGCATTATGTGATGTGTGTGTTTGTGTGTGTGCTAAAAGCAATTAATATAAAATTAAGTTACTCCTGGAGTCTAATAGCAAAGACTTTTAAACAATTTTCAAGGCAATGGTTTTTTTGAAGATGTTAAAAGACGTATAATATATAATATAGTATAATATAACTCAAAACACCTTGTACTTTAAATTTACTTGATTTTATCTTCAAATTTAGAAATAGAGAAAAAAGGGACTCTATTGCATTTAGTCTAACAATATCAAATTATTAGTAGCCATATCACTGTTCATGTTAGAAACTTTTCTGTTTTTTAAATGTCTTCACTATTAAAGTATTAAATTTCATTAATTAAAATATCATTTGTTAAAAAAGAGGACCCAAATGAGAACATAGAATTATTAGACTAAAACAGATTTTTTTCCACGATGCATTAAATCTTGAGGTCCTTTTAAAAATATCTATCTATTGATCAAATAAATTTAGCTAGTATTTCTTTACTTAGGAAGGGGTTAAAGTAAAAAGTTTAAAATTTGAAATGAAGTATCTGTGTGACAGTCAAGCCACTACTAGATTTTTGTAATAGCTTCTTGTAAATAAGACCTATAATGTCTAGTTCTAGACATTCAATTTTTGCATCTCTACATTCTGTCAACTAACTTTTGGGGACCTCTATTTAATGAATATCTGTGGTGGGGGTTAGCATCATTTGTATTAGGCTATCACACCAAGGATTAAGTGCTAGATCCTAAACTTTAATTTAGGGGCAAACATTATCTCCCTTCTCTGAATCTCAATTTCCTCATCTTTCAATAAGCTCACAAGTGAAGGTTTAATTTTGGAAGGATGGACTTTCAAAGCTGGTAGAGATGATCTCACTTGAAGCTTCATTTTACAGACGAAGAAACTGAAACTCAAAGAGCTTAAATGGCTTGTCTATCAACTGAAGAGAACAAGAGAAAAATAATAAAAAGGACAGGTTCATTGAAAACAAACAAAACAAAAATAGGAACATATTCTTAAATTAAATTCAAAAGCCAAGCAGCATAAAAGATGATTATAAAGACAGAATCATATTGCCATGCATTGGATACCATTTCTCCAGTGACTAGAAAGGCAATATATCTCACAAGATTATTTAGTATGTTTACTGCAGATGTGATAGCAATTGCATAGCGTCTTAGTAGTCTCTGGCTTTTCATTACATGGGAACCAAAACACTCTGCCTAATAAGTTAATGGGAATATTTTTGAAACATTTTCCCCCAAGATGAAGCAGAGATTGGAAATATTATTTATCTGTCTGCAGTAATACTAATTAAGGCGATAAAGAGGGAGGTAAGATATAAAGAATCTAATCACAAAGAGCCATGGTTACCAAATCCCTGTATTTACCTGGTCGTATGTAGGCACTCTGCACTTCGTCCTCGTTTTGCTCTGGGCAGCATAAGAAGCTCACTGCACAGACAGGATGGAGGATGAGTGAAACAGACACAGATAATGTGGCATTAAATGACATGGGGGTATGCCAATGATATGTCAATGGAAACATAAAAAAAGGAGGGGAAGAAACCAGATAGTCTGCACTGGTATATTTGCTTGTGAATGTTAAATTAAAAAAAATTAATGACAATATTTAAAAATTTAAACCATAAACTACAACTTCAACATTCTAAGTCCTATCAGTTTTTCACTTAGTTTTACATATTTTAAAATATTGTTACCAAAATGGAAAAACCATGAACATTTACCAGGATTCTACATTTAACTTTATTAATTTAGATGAATTATTACTTTGTACAGCACTTATAAATTTGGTCTTTGCAATAAAAAAGACAAACTGGAACCACAGATTTCTAAAATTCACAACATGCCAGTTTCCTTTTTTCAAACAATATCACTGCAAACTCAAAGCATTAATACATTTTTGAACAATCAACAAAAGCTTATTCCAGTGAATAAAAATATTTTATATTATGAAATAAAAATTTACTCCTTTGAATGTGCTGATAAATATGCCATTTGCCATCTATATTGACTCAAAGTTAATGTAGACCAAGTGACTTAAATAATTGTGAAAAACAATTTTTTGGCTCTTGTCATCAAAATACACAACGCATGTTTGTATATTGTTGTACAATATACACATCAAAATCTTAAGAGTGTCTGTTAGCAATTAACCCATGTCTAGGTGTATCATGTCATGATTTTTGAATAATTGCATATATTGGTCATGTTGTCTATTTTTTAATTGCAGTATTTTACCTGTAAATGGAATTACAATAATATTCAATCTTCACTTAAAGATAATTCTGAAAAAAAAAGGTCTGTGGGATCAAATTCAGCAAATATATGAACTGTGGAATTTTTTTTCTAATTAAACTTTGAGCAGGAAAAAGTATATTCAAGTAAATTCAGAAATGCAACTGGAAAAAAATGGGAAGAAACACCAATACTTTGTGGTGGCCAAATTCTCATCTATAGAAGAAAGAGATTTTCTCAAAGTAACAATGATTACTTGATTTGCAAAGCTTTTTTTTTTTTAGATTGGTCAGCTAACAAGATCTCATAAAAAAAAATAAACAATTACAACAAACTGCCTCTAATGGAAGTTTCTACAACACACAGGGAAGTTATTCTGAGGATCATTCAGAGTTGTAAGGCAATCCAGACCACACTGAGGAAAATTTTTATACTTCTTTCTTCACCCGCGTGATAATTTAGCCACAAATACCTATAAGTGAGTTAATTATGTCTGGGTAGACCTAATCTATGAGAGCACATCATTTCTCACACCCTTTTTGGATTTAGGATTTTTGCTTTTTCTTGTTTGTTTTTCTACTCTAAATTTAGGGAAATACTACTGACAACAAAGAGCAAGGATTAACCAAGGTTAAATTCAATTTTCTTCTTATACTAGTAATCTCTGACCTGAAATAATGCAGGGGAAGGGAAGGACAGAAATGAAGGATTATAAAAACTTACAATTAATCCACTTAAGGTTCGTGGGCCCCAATTGTGTTGGCTAGAAAAATCGTAACTATGAAGGACCATAGCCCTAAACCATCTGGCACATATGTATTCTTTATGCTTTTATACTCTAAACATTTATAGATACATTTAATTCCCTTCTACCCAATAAAGGCTTAGTACCACCTCACTGGTGTATTTTACCATGGATGTGTCAACTGAGTAGATTGGTAACATGGCCAAGAAGCAGTTTTAGATTTTGCCTGGCTATCACAGGGAAATTGTGAGAATCAGAAGTGCCCCTGACTCAGACAGGATGAACAGAACTCATAAGCCCCATTCCACAGTTTCTCAAAGCAAAATGGCTCATCATTTTGGTTACTTCATAACATAGCCGATTTCAGAGACATGGACTTGTTTCTCTCAAGAATTTGGCAAAAAGGTAAGAAATCGTATGGGGAACAACGAAGAACTTTACTTCTCACAGGTTTTCCTTTCACACTACTACAAAGGTACAGAACCTCATTCTTCTTCCCAAAATAACCCCACCCTTCCCTATTGTAAGAAGTATATTTAACTATCTTAATAACACAATTAAAATTGGTTTCTGAACAATATTGCTAATTCACAGCAGCGATGTCCTTGTGTAAGTGTTAACAACTCTATAGAACTGACCCTAAATTACCCTTTTAGGCACAAGAGACCCTAATTTCTTGCTTCCAAAGTGCTTTTATGGAAGAAAAAGCTCATTCCAAGATTGTCACGATTCAAAATCTCAACATAAAGTAATTATGCAACCTTACTTTCTGACATTTGGGATAGCAATATTTTGGTTTTTAATAATCACTTTTATTCCAAACAGCATGTGATACAAAAGAACAAAATATGGGATATTGCAGACTTGTTACTTCTGAATAACTTTGACTATTATTCATGCAAAATGAAAACCTATATATTTAGGATTTCTAAAGCAGCAGGAATTAGAATTTTGTTTTCTAGTTGCCAACATTATGTTTAGAAGAATATTTCTTATAACTGCTAGAAATTTACATTCTAGGCTATTGAATAGTTGAAAATATTAAGTGGAATATACTCCAATAAAATATTATTGTTTCTGTGAATTGTAAGTTAGGCAACATTTTCACTCCAGATGTTTAAAGAATATAAAGACATTTTAGTGTATATGAATACACCAGACCATAAAAGATAAAGTACCTTTCTTGTTCTGATAAATACTGACTATCCATGTCTCTGGATCTGAAATCAACTGGACTTCGGGAGGCATCATGGTGTCTGGTTGGAGAACGTGACCTTCTCACTTGATGAATTTCATCTAAACTCCTAAGAAAGGTATAAAAGATTCATATTTATTATAATTTGATTTTTTTCTTCCATTGCTTCATTTCTTTATATTGGAATGTTTAGACTTCCCAAATAGAGAGCAGACTAAGTGTATAAGGAAGAAAACTCAGGCATGTGAGGTGATACGCTTGTCATTGCAGTGAGGCAACGATATCAGCTTGCCATTTACTTTGTGCCTACTATATGCACAGACTATTTGCTACTT
This sequence comes from Petaurus breviceps papuanus, assembly GCF_028583685.1. Lineage (NCBI taxonomy): Eukaryota > Metazoa > Chordata > Mammalia > Diprotodontia > Petauridae > Petaurus > Petaurus breviceps. The sequence goes on from NW_027187327.1 coordinate 14,134,873, forward strand.
ATTTCCTGTGTGGCCTTGGGCAAGCCATTTAGCTTTCTGGGCCCTACTTTCTTCATTTGTGAAATTTGAAAAAAAAAGATTAGGATAGGTTATCTCTGAGTTCCCTTTCAGTACTATATCTGTGACTCTTTGGTCCCAAGTATAACATAGGATAGAGAATGAAAGGGTCAGAAGATCGATGGGTGATATGTTTCATTTTGTTTCCCAAAAGAGAATGCAAGCTCCTTAGAAATAGTGAGTATTTTCTTTATGTTGAAGATGATTGATTCATTCTTCAAACCTGCTGGGACGTGTTTTCATTGAAATATAAACAACAGTAAAAAAAAAAATGATACAATGTTTGAAGATCCCATCTGAATGCCAGTTTGCAACTTTACTTATCTATAGAGAGGCAAAATAATGGTTTTTCAGAATTAGAAGAAAGCAAGCAGTAGAAGCAGTATTCTACTATACATACATCTTTGTATATATCTATATATATATATGGGTCTGTGTGTATAATACTTTACTATTATGTGCCTCTTAACTGCTTCAAAGTGTTAAACTTTACTTTTTTGGAGGGGGTAAGGTAGGGCAATTGGGGTTAAGTGACTTGCCCAAGGTCACAAGGCTAGTTTTTTTTGTGTGTGTGTGTTAAGTGTCTGAGGCCAAATCTGAACTCAGATCCTCCTGACTCCAGGGCTGATGCTCTATTTATGCGCCACCCAGCCGCCGCCCCTCAAAGTGTTAAACTTTAAATGAAATCTTCCACGTTTTAATAATTCCAAATTTGCCTTATACCAAGCCTCTTCATTGTTCTTCATCATTGCCATATGGCCACCATTATCTATAAAAGTACTTAGAAGGCAACTTTTGGCTACCATCCCTGATTCAACAAATCATGATTTCTTTTTATTTAACATCTTTTACTAACATCTTCTTATGTGTACAAGCCATTCATTGCACCAGCAATTTTGTTTTTGAGATCCCAGACCGATGACAAATCTTACCTCTGTAATGGCACATTTGGTAACCGGGAACGGGGCCTGCCCTGATCGTCGCCACGGTGAGGAGATACAGATCTAGAGCGGTGATGAGCTGTTCTTTGCTGTTCTGGCACAGTTAAAGTTGTAGATTTGCTTTCTCTAGTACTTGATCTATAACCTACTGGCAAAAATGCAATGGAAATTAGTCGATGACATTCTATGGGAGCAAATAAGAACTTGGAAGGCAATTTCTTGAAGAAGTTTTTGCAAGATCTAAAACAGCCACTACCCTACTAAAGAGTCGCAGGAGCCATGCAATCAGAGCTAATTATTACCATAATCTTCAAATGTTGATAAGTATACGTACACATAGTGTAACATATACATGCATTAGAACAGATTAAGGCTAAGTTAAGGGGTACAATGGAGGAACAAAACATAAATATGACAGTTAAAACTTCAAACATGATATACAGGCTGGGGATAGTTGTGTTGCTCACACTTCATTGAATCTACAGAATTTTTTTTTAATTGTTAGAAGCCATGGAAGAGTAGCCATTAAACTAATTAATCCTTAGTAGGCTTTCCCCTTTAATTTAATTTAATTTTAATTATCCAAAGAGAACATTCCTATGCAAAATGCTAAATTGATCTCAGACCTTTGAAAATAGACTTCCTAACAAGCACAATAAAAATTGTCCAAGTCGTGGAAAACGCTGTAGGTAATTATGGACACCTAATTTGATGGTGAACTCTGATCTTTACTTCAAACTTTTTTTGTAAGCCATAGTTCAATTTGTGCATCTCCACTGCAAACAGCACATATGTGTAGATGACTAGGCAATTCTTGAAGGACTTGGGCAGGAAAATTCCTAATCCAATTAACAAACTATAAGGTCTAATGGAAGACAATAGAACTATTCCATAATGGTTTGTGTCATAACACAAATAGTAGAAAAAGTAAAAGCAAAGCTACTTTTTCCTGTGTCTAATAGGTAGTTTTAACTTTTTTGACTTATTCAACATAAGAAGACAATATAATGGCTATTTGTGACAGTTTAGAGTAGAATAAAGTATTTCTCACAGGGTTTTATTCAGTTACAAGGAGAATATAAATTTCATGAAATAAATGTACTTCTACATATTTAAATGTATATCTTTGAAATATATCTAGTATGTAGAGCTTTGACATAATTTGGGAAGCTCAGGTCTGTGCTTTTATTTACCTAGTCTTTCAAATTCAGTGTTAGACTCCTACGAAGTATTATTTGCAAAGACGGAACATCATTATTCCACTACAATTATCTCAGTTATTTCTATCATACTTATTATAAAAATCTAACAGCAACATCATCTAAAAATAAGTCCATGAGGATTTGCCACTTTTACTAGATATTCCATTTTGTCCCTCTATGAGACATTATTTATAATATAACACAGTAACTATGGTATGGCATGTGTTGAAATTGTTAATGTTTTTACTCTGAGTAATACAAATCCTGCTATAAAAACCACTGCCAAGACCTATTATTTGGATAGTTGTGTGCATGGGGGAAAAGATAAAGAAAGCTATCACTGTTGGATTCTAAAATTTATTTAGGAAAATGCTATAGCTGCCACTTATTGGGGGGAGGAAAAGCAAAGTTCTCTTTTGACTTTGTATCCTGCCACATTAATTCATTTGTCACCAAAAAAGTGTTTGTTTTAAAAGCCTTGTGTTTTCTTGACTTTATGCAACACAAGACACAATGGAATTATCTCACATATAGAAGGATAGAATGTAAAATGCTTACTGAATGGTTAGGAAACTTGATTGGAAAGTTACTAGTGACACTGGATACAGAGCACCACTTCTGGTAAATCAACGAATACTCAGAGAGTTCTTCTGTGCTTTAAAATGATTTATTATACATAACTACATTTTCTAAATTAATGTTATGCATCACTTGCATGCACCTAGTTCAACATATGACTATCAGAACCCAAAATGCTAAGATGGAAAACTCTGGGACCCTAATGTCTTCTACAGGAAATAGCCAGACTCTGGCTGGTACAGTCTGACTGTGGCTAAAGAACATGCCAAAGCTATGAAATTATAGGATGAGAACGTCAGAGTAAAATTCCAATTGTTAGAGGCAAAGGAGTCCAGATAGGCACTTCCAAGTCAGAAACTCTACTGACAGTAATTCAAGTCTCCCCAGGTCAGGGGCAAAGGTTCTGTGGCACAATTTCATAAAAGAAATATCGATTAAGTGATATAAAACTATATGTACTTGGTATTAAGAGGGCAATCTTCAATTGAGGAATACCCAGCACATTATAGAAATTGCACATTTTCTTATCATTTTTATGAATTAGTAGGGCATAATTTTCAATGTCATAGAGAAGCAAGTCTAAATATGTATGTATGCATGTGTGTGCATATATATGTATATATACACACACACACACACACACACATACATATTTTCCTCTGATGTAATGGCTAAAGTAGCTAAGGCTAGTATAAGGATTTTAAGTGTTGCTATTATGAAGGTTTTTCCTAATATCTTGCCTCATGCCAAAAGGGCGTAAGGTAACACATCTTATGGCTTGTCTAAAGGCTCATAATACAGAAAAATAACAGTGAAGCAGGTTTTTCATATTTTGTATAATTCTTATTCTCTGTGAAATAAATGAGAGATAATTTACTGGACTTTGCTGAAATATGTCATTTGCATGCATTCCTCAGGGAGTAAGGCTTTCCCCAGAAGTAGATCTTCCAGGTTGCAGAAACTTAGTCTTTTAAAAATTGAAATTTTGTATGTGGATGAAAATATTCACATGCTCTCAGTTGTCTTAAAGAGAGTTGACTAAAGAAAATGTAATCTATCCTGATAAAACATTATGACTGATGTACTTTTTATAATATATACTAATGACCTAACAGGATATTAAAGTCAGTATTTCTCTTGGACCTTATGTTAAGTGATATGAGAAGGTTGTTCTTTTGCAACTTTTTGGCTCTCATTTTCTTAATGTTACAGCCCTTAATGTACCCTCTTACACTCATAATTGTAGAGCTAGAAGACACCTCAGAGGTCATGTAGTTTTATCCTATCATTTGATAAATGACTAGAAATTAAGCCCAGGGAAGTAATGTAATTTGAGCAAGGGCACATAGGTAGTAAATATCAGAGAGGAGATTTGAACCCAGGTTTTATAATCCCAGAATTAGTGTTCTTTCCACTATAGCACCATGCATTCTTCAGAACCTAATAAATATTCACCTTTCAGTTATGATTTTTGAATCTTCTGCTTCCAATCTATTGGCCTGACTAGGAAACCCGATAATCAAACTCTTTAAACCAGTATAACTTTAGGAAATAACACAAAATGGTAAGATTGAACAGGCCTTAAAGTGAAGTTCTAAGGAATATTTCTATGCTTCTTCTACAGAGTATTAATTTTATATCAGCTTTCCCTCCCCTTTTAACTTTTTTTTAAAAAATTCTTCTGTGTTTGCAGATATGTTTTTGACAACTGAGGTCACCAGAAATCTAAACTCCAGATAATGGAATACTGGATTTATATTTTATATCCTTAAAATTTTTAAATGAACACTGAAAGACTATCTAGATGTTCAATCAAATAAATTGTCTTCACATTAGGAGAATGAAAAATTTTAATTCATGTATATTGGCTAAGGCTTTTTTTTTCTCTATGACAGTCTGGGAGGAAAAAGTAAACTAATCTATTTTCAGGTGGGGGTTCAGGATGGAAACAGGAGACTTAAGCAGCCAATTGAAAGTGGAGGGGAAGGAATTTGGACGAATATCAGGAGCCACTGATCTTGGGCTGGCTGTCTTCATCTTCTATGCTTCACTTATGAGCAGGAGCCAGGGGAAGCCCAGTGGGACTATTAGTCAGAATCACAGCTGAAGGGCAAAGTGGAATAAGATACAGTGCTGAGAGAAGTGTGAAAGTCACGGGCCTCCAGGGCAGCTAGGTAGCAAACTGGGTAGAGTGCCAGGACTAAAGTTAGAAAGACTCATCTTCCTGAGTTAAAATCTGGACTTAAACACTTACTAGCTATTTGACACTGGGCAAGTCACTTAACTCTATTTGCCTCTATTTCCTCATCTGTAAAATGACCCGGAGAAGGAATGGCAAACCACTCCAGTATCATTGCCGAGAAAACCCCAAATGGGGTCACAGTACAGCACAACTGAAATGACTGAACAATAACAACAATGTGGACTCCAGAGAGGATGTGGGATGGAAGTAGGAAGCCAGTCTAGAGCAGTCCAAGGAAGAAACATCTTCATTAGTAGGAGCAAAATCAGCAATTACAAATAAGATATTTGCTTCAGGCAAACTAAAATTAGTAGAAAAGGAAGGAGAGTAAAAAAGTAGAAGACAGTCCAGGAGTTGGAGCTTCAAGACTTTCAGGAAGAGTTTGGAGAGACACACAATAGACGAGCCAAGATAACTCTGAAGGACTTATGATGAAAAATGCTATCCATCCCCAGAGAAAGAACTGATTGCATCTGAATACAGATTAAAATATACTTTTTTTACTTTATTTTTTCCTTGAGCTTTTTTGTGAGTTTTCTTTTACAGCATGACTATCATCGATATGTTTTGCAAGGCTATACATGTATAACCTATATCGAATTGCTTTGCCTTCTCAATGTGGGGTGGGGGTGGTAAGGAAGATAGAGAGAGAATTTGGAACTCAAAGTCTTAAAAACAATGTAACTGGGGGAAAATTAAATATAAAATAAATGCAAAAAAAAAGTTAAGCGAGATAAGTGGCAGTTCAGGGTAGAAAGTTTGGGAAAGGCTTTGGAGAACATAAGGGAGAATCAGGGCAAGTCAAATATTTCCTTAAATCATTTGATAGAAAGCCTGAGACTAGAGATAAAATAAAATCTCCTTGTAAGCCTCTAGCTTTGGAGTAGGCAGTATGGTTAAGTGGGAAGAACATTAAAGGACCTAGATTCAAATCTTATTCCTATAAATTACTAGTGTGCGGCTTACTTTTCAAAACCTCAGTTTCCTCATCTGTAAAATGAAGGATATGGAAGTGATAAATAAGTATGTGATATTTGGTCAGGTACTAACTTTTCACATACATTATAAGGAGTGTCATTACTGGGGCTTGCCTCTTACCTCTCTGACAATCCCTTTTTATATTCTTTTCTGGCTCATTATCTATGCTATACTCCTTTACTGTGGTTGTTCACTAAGATTCTGTGCTAGGCCTCCTATATTCTTCCTCTGCACTGTCTTTTATTAACCTCATCAGTTCCTATGACGCTGTCATTACTATGCAGATGGATCTTAGATCTATATATCTAGTATTAGTCTCCCTCTAGCTTCAGTAGCAAAATATTAATTGCCTATTGGATGTTTCAAATTAGTCCTAGAGACCTCTTAAATCCAACACGTCAAAAACTGAACTCATTTATCTCTTCCACCCCAACACAACACTGTCAAATTTATCTATTTCGCTCAGTTACCATCATTCTTCCAGATTATCAGGTTTGTAACCTCAGCATTATCCCCAACTCCTGTCTTTCATCCTACATATCTAAACAGTTGTCAAATCTTTCTCTTTCTACCTCTACAACATCTCCCACCTCCAACCCCCTCTTTATACTCATACAACTACCATCTTGGTAAAGGCCCTTATCTCCTCCTGCCCAAATGATTACAATTGCTTCCTAATTGGTATCCCTAACTAAAATCTCTCACCACTGTAGTCCATTCTATACAATGCTACTAAAGTTGTCTTCTTTCAGTCAAGATCTGATCATGTCTCTCTCCTACTCCTTAAATTCTAGTGGTTCCATATATATATATATATGTCTATATAGGTATAGATATACAGATATATGTGCATGTGTGTGTATACACACATATATGTATGTATGTATATATTCTCCTCTGTTTAGCTTTAATTTTAAAGTCCTTCACAACCTGCCCAAAATCTAGATTTCCAACTTCAGTTTATATTAACAAACCCCCCACCCAAGCACATTATGATCCACTTAAACTGGTCATCTCCACATCCCTCAAGCCATTTCATTTCTTATTTCTTATCCTTTGCACTAGCTATCTCACATGCTTAGAATGTACTTTCTTCTCTCTGCTTCACAGTCTCTTGCATTAAGACACAATTCAAGTGGATACAGAGGATTTCTGAGAAGACCCTTTACTTGTTAACTTGTATGAAACAAATGGTGTAAATATGTCGCCCAAAGTAAGAAGTTTAATAAATGTTTATTGGTTGAATTTTATAGTTCAAAAAGATCTTAGCAGTAGACTTCATAGCTGAACTATCATAAATTATTATTTGCTTTTATTATTATTAATTTCATTAATAAATTTTATATTCAATTAAAAAACACATTTCAAGTACCACCTTAACAAAGTCCTTACTAATTCTTCCAACTGCTAGCATCTTTCCTCCTAAACTATTTTTAATGTAACTACTGTATATGCATTATTAATTCTTAGCTTTATGTTTATGTTAAATATATTTTATGTGTATGTCTTTGTTCCATTAGAATATGATATCTTTAGGATTCAGTAAGACTGACCAAATATCAAGTCCAGGCAGGATAAGACAGTTGATTTCTGAACTAAAATCTGAAAAGGAGTCATTTAGAAAAGGAAAGTTTTGAAATTATATGGATACATTTCCTGAAATATGTATGTATAGATAGAAAAAGAACGGAATTTTAAAATTCTGTAACATAAGTTTTTCCCACTAAATTGTTGTTGTCACTGATCTTCCAAATTCACACACACACACACAATTTTCCCATAATGTAAATAGTAAATTCTTGATAAAGACATAAAGGAGTAGAAAAAGAAAGGCAAAAGATCTTTTCCTCACACTGCATGATAACCTATGTGGGATAGTGAGAAGATGTAACAATAGCAGTGAAAACAAAGGAAAGAGGTCCAACTGAAGTGGAAGTAGTAGAAAACCAGTGAAATAAATCTTGGACCTTATAGAAAGAAAAGAGAGAAACAATACTAAGTCTCATAGTCATATGTCCCATGAGTAAAGGAAGATACTTAATGTTAGTAAAATAAAGGACAAAACTTTGTGTAGTCTTCGCAGTCATGCTACTGATGGTGGTGGTGGTGAGGAATAAGGACAAAAGATGAAATAATTAAATTTCAGCTAATGAAGATATTTCAATTCAGACTTTCTTCAAGGTTCACTCAGTTAACAATGTCACATGGCATACTTGTTTGACTTCAGGCCTGTGATTTAATTGAAGTACAGAACTCTGGATAAAGAAAGTACCCCCCCACACACACACACATACCTCATCAATGCAGATTAGCACTGCTTTGATTCATGGAAATTGCCTATGTTATGAAAGATTAAGTGACTCACTAATGTCATATAGTCAGTATGTGTTGGGGGTGGGAATTAAATCTAGGTCTTCCTAACTCTGACCTGGCTTTCTATCCATGATATCATACTTTCAAAACACTGCTTAAATCTATTTTATGTATAATCTATGCAATCAAAAATTCTTGAAAGAACTCTACAAGCTGTATATGGCTTGTATAACATTTTTGTTAATGTTACCAATCACTAAATTTATCTCATTATACAAAATATATAGATATTTTTATATATTTTTTCTTTCTCTTTCTCTTCTCATTTTCTAGTACTCTCTATCTCTGAATTTGTATTGCTTTAATATCTATAGACTTCTAGTTATACTATCATCAAGCAGATGTACAAGTACAAGAGTGGTGCTAATGCCATATTAAGAGTGAGGGGCAAAGGAATAAGAGTTGGGTAGTCCATGTGCTTTATCAGTACCCACTTATCATCAAGAAATCTAGATGAAGGTCCCCTATTTAGGATCTACAGAAAATCATAACAAGAGTCTCACAGGAGGAGAGTGGTCTGCAAATCTTAAGGGAATCCTTAATGAATATGATGACAAATGAAGCAAAGTATCAAAGGTCACAAATTAGCCATGTTTGAAATGTCAGGTCAGGCACAGCTCATACTTGCAGACAATGAAAGGACTAAAGAACTTCCAAACTTCCCCAAATAGACACAAAATACATAAAATTGGGTGGAATACATATAAATACACATAAATACATAAAAACTTCCCCAAACAGACACAAAATACATATAAATGGGTGGAATACATATAAATACACATAAATACATAAAAACTTCCCCAAATAGACACAAAATACATATAAATAAGTGGAAGGGGGTTAGTAGTCCCTAAGTACTCCATTCTTTTATGGGACAGTAGAGAAAGTGCTTCTGTTCAAGTTACAGAGAGTTAGGCTTAAGTCTTCCTCTTAATACATACTTGATGTATGACCCTGGACAAGTGAGGTAGTCTCTTCATGCCCTAGGCTATTCTCTAAGACTATATGTTGCAGAGAAGGTATCAACCTGTGTTTAGAGGAGGTTCTTTACTGGGAGCTGATCTCACCAATTAAAGCTCCTATATCTCTGTGTGTGTATACATACACACACATATATGTATATATATGACACTGAGCCAATCAGGGATACAAAGTGGCAAGATTAATTGCTTTAATGGTTTTCTGTCTACACCTTATCAAACACCTTTTAAAATGGAAAGGGGTAGAAGCATTTACTTCTCATTAATGGTGTTACATAACATATTTGGATTTAGTAGAAGATAGAGCTGTATAATTTTAGGCTAGAAATTCTTTAAAAGGCCAACTTGGTTCTTCCCCAGTGTTTCTGCTTTTTGAGCTGTACCCAAACTTATTGTGAAAAGTTTTCACATGAATATGAAAAAGTTTTCACATGAATCCTTCATGTAATGGTACAATTTTGTGCCTGTTTATTTGCAAGTAAACTTTTGATACTGAAAGTCTTATGGGAAGACAGGGTAAGGAAGTTGTCAAAGCCTAGACACCATAATGGCAGAATCATCAAGCGTATGATATAAGATAAGACATAAGATACGTTTCTTTCTCTACAAGATTCCAACAATCCTCGCATTAGTTTCTTAGACGATATCCTCCACTAACTTTCCACATACAAGAACAAGTTCTTTCTAAGGTACAGCTTCATCTGACTGTATAAGGACAACTTTAAGGCTGACCAGAAACCATGGTCCTTGTAGAAAACCATTTTAAAATTGGGTTTAAGTATTCTCATCATTATAATGAAAAAATTTAAAAACTATATATGGACACAGCATGGTACAGAAGAAATAGAACACTGACTCTGGAGGTAGAGAACTTTGTGTTGTCTCCCCCATTAAAATGTAGGCCCTTTGAGAGCAGTGGTCATCTTACCCTTCTTAGTATATCCAGCTCTTAGCAAGTAAGTGATTAATGAATACTTTTGCATTCCATTCTGTTCAATACCATGTGATCTCTAAGCTCCCTTCCACCTAAGAAATTCTCTGATTATAATCTCTTCCATATTTGGAAGGAGGCAGTATGGTGCAGTGGAAAGAATATTGATCTGGAGTCAAAGAACCTGTGTTCAGATCCCAGCTCTGACCCTTGCTACCTGTGTGGCTTGGGTATTCCCAAATTAAAATAAGGAAGCTGCAATAGATGGCTTCTGGGGTCCTTTAAGGCTTTAACTCTATGATACTAGATTCTTATTCTCTGATGTACAGAAAAATCACATGTTTCTCATAAGTGTAACCAGTTAATTATTAACCATGGTAGAATTTATTTATAATTTGCATCTTGCTAGGTAGAACTATCTAGGAATATTTTTCATGCTAAGGTTGCATTCCTTCTCTGAACTTATATGAATTAAGGAGAAATATCATACTAATAACAATGACAATACTAATAATACCTTAGAAAAATTATTTGATTAATCTTACTTAATATGTATTCAGACATTTAAAAAATCAACATATTTTGCATAATATTTTCTATTTAAAAATGAAACCCGTGGAATCTTGCCCAAGAGATGGAACATTAGAAATTATTCTCTCCTCTAACTTTTCACCTTTAACTTCTAGCCTCTAATTTTACCTCTTTTATGACAAAAAAATAAAATCTTTTAAAAAATGCATTGTGACAATATATTTCCATAAACCATTTTAGTAATTGATGTTAAGATTTAAAAACATGTTGACAAAATGAATGCTGATGCATTTTTCTGCTTTTTAAGTATATCTATCTACACACTCAGGGTAATGATAATGAATACATCACATAGGCATAAAAGATATAGCCATGCCACATGCAATTTTAACTACTACCATGCATATTTTTCAGTATATTCCATGGAAGGTCGTATTACTTTCAGAAACCTAGGAAGGAAAAATCATAAAAATGCCATACAAAACAAATGAAAATGGAGTTTTTATAAGTAAAATGAACTGTATTCTTTTAAATAAAATTAATCTTTTCATTTATGCTTTGAGCATTGTGAAGTAATTTAACTGGCCTCACTCATCTTATTTCTAGGTAATAAACTGATGGAGGTGAATAAATGGAAGTTAATTACTAAACATCCGTCCATTTTCAACTGCCTAGGCAATTTAGAATAAAAGTTGCCATGGAATAACTAATACTGATTTCACTAGAATACTATATCTCCAAATCAGCGTTAGGGAGGATCCTGGGTTACTAGGAGAATAAGCCAAAGCACAAAGAAGCAGTGACATGCTCTGCACCCACGCACCTGGAGGAACTACTCCAATACCATCATCAACCTCATAATCTGAGATGTCACTATCAATGATTCGCTGAGATCCTGCACAACAGTAAGGCAAATACATACCTATGTATCTGGTTGACTTGTAAAATACAAAGGAAATGATCAGATTTTTAAAAAAATCCAATGACAGAGCTATGGAAGCATTTGGAACAATACAGGAGAAATATCTGCTTGATACATAATCTGGTACTGAGCCACACCCAAGTCTTCCTATTGCTTACCATACAGGATACCTTGAGGAACATCAGAAGATTCCTGCGATTCTCGTGTTCATCATACCCATTGAAGAGGTTCCCATAGGGTTGGGAAGCAGAGAAAGGGATTCCTCTTTTGTTTTGTTTATAAAATATAATTCTTTCAATTTTGCACTTTTTTCAATTGACATGTCACGTCAGAAAAGAAACGGCAGCAGTCTCTATAGTATCCTTTCTTCAAGACCTCAGCCTAAAGCCTACTTTCTGAAGAATCTTTTCCTTCCAACTGCTAATGCTTCCCTCTTTCATATTACCTTCATATACTCTGTATATGTTATATTATGTACATATTATATTATATATGTATATGTTTTATATACCTCTAGTTATTTATGTAATTTTTCCATATTTAAAATATGGATGATCTCTCACAGCAGGGATTATTTTTTGCCTCATGCATCTATTTCCATCACTTAACACAATGCCTGCATACAGTAAGAACTTTACAAATACTTGTTGACTGACTCCATAGTATACCATTTGTTTTATTTTTAACTAAATTTTTTTGGTAATTAGCCTCTAATAGGTGGCCAGGACTTTTTATAGAGAGATTGAAGACCTTTCTGTATAACACTAACTTCAGGATACTGTGTTTTGTTTTCTGGTCTAGACATGTGATTTCAATGATGTAGGAAATATTCAGCCTGGAAATTTCCTCCATTGATACAAGGTAACAATTTATTTATAATTTAAGAGCCTTAAAAGAGTTGTGTAAAGAATATACTTTCATATGGTCATATACCTAGTATCAATTTGAGGCAGAACTTTTACTAAGTTCCTGACTCCAAGACTAACAGTGTGGTATAATGGAAAGACAGGCAGATTTAGAATCAGAAAACCTGAGTTCAAATCCCAGCTTTGCCAATTACTGCCTACATGACAAGTCATAACTTCTGTATTATATTGTATAGCCTCTGAAGTCTTTTACAAGTCTAAATTTTGGCCTTATGATTGTCTATTCACTAGACAATATAATCTTCGAGAAATAATTACCTCTGAGTGAAATGAAAAATGGAGATCAAACTCTGTCTAAAAACAATTGAGATTCATATTTTCAAGAGTAACTTCCCTGTGAATAACAAAGATGTTAAAACTTATCTTGATGTATAGTGTAAGATGATAGATAGAATGCTGGAGTCAGAAACAGCTTATTTAAAATCCTGTCTTTGACATATACTAGTCATGTGACCTTACAGAAGTTATTTAGTCTTCCTCAAGCTCAATTTTCTTCTCCACAAAACAGGAACAATAATAGGATTTATTTCATAGAGTTGTTACCAAGCTTACATACGATAACAAATATAAGGTGTTAAATGTGAACTATTATTGTTAAAATTGGTAACAATGCACATATTCATACACATAAATCAAAGATGAGTATTACTGATCTAGTTAAAACAAAATTGTTCCCTTAGGGTCTCTCAGAAATCAACTAATTTTTCAAATGTTCACACAATTTCTAAGCTAATCTTACTTTTAAAAAAAATGACAAACACCTAAAATGTATTATTGTTGAAGAAGGCATAGAACTAAATTTATTTAAAAAATATATATGATTATAAAAACCCCCCACACAATTAAGGGCCTGCCATATAACCAGTACAGTGTGCAATATAACATTATGCTATTTTAAGTTAAAAAAAATCTTCTGATACTATTTAATTCTCACAGGTGTAAAATTTGTTTGGTAACATTAAATGAGCTCCCCATGAAGTATCCATGAAGCTGTATATAAATAATAGATAGATAGATTGTAGACAGAAAGACAGATAATAAAAACACTTGGGGAATCTTAGTATAATTGCATTCTAACCTTAAGTATATAGCTTGGCAATTCTTTCTAATACTGTTATCTCTTTTAAAACTCCAGAAACAAAAATCTATTCCTATAGTTCACTATTGCTGGCCTACAGCCAATATTTCTGCTAAATGGTAACATCTAAAGATCTAAGACTTACTTTGTAGTTTTTTGCTAGAGCTTTCTCCATGAATGTGTCTCCTTGGCATGAAAGGTGATGGCTGAGGCAGAGGTAGCGAAGATTCATCGTGTGTCTGCAATTTATACCAATGTGGTTCATCATCTAGAAGGGCTGTCTCCAGCTCTATGAGGATCTAGAGAAACATTTTAAAATTAAATCAGGAAGTAGTCCCAATGTTAACTATCAAATTAACTCCATTTACATTCATGCTTTGTTTAGCATTTAAAAGGCAAAGCATTCAAATCTTCATAGCATACATCACCTCTCCAAGAAATTCACTTTCTTCTTCTTGTACTCTTGGTTGGTCCCACACAGTTATTTCTAACATCCGCTCTCTAAAATCTCTACGGTGCACATGTGAATAGAGAAATGTTTGGTTCCATTTTGGGTCCAGGACTTTCTTTACTGTTTTGGTCCTCCTTTTACTTTTATCACTGAAAAATAAACATCCTTATAAATTTTTCTAATTAAATTTTTACTTTTTAATGAAAAGAAATGTATTTTCCCTCTCTCCCATCCCTCACACCAATTATGGAAGAAAAGAAGAAATTAAAAAAACAATTTCCTTGTAACAAATACACGTAATTAAACAAACCAAATTCCCTCATTGATCATATCCTCCCATCTTAAAAAAAATGTATCTCATTCTGCATCCTGAATATATCACTTCTATGTCAGGAGGCAAATAACATGCCTATAAATTATAAAGAAAAACAGGCACGTGGTGCTATCTACTGTATCATCTGTATACTATACAATTATCATTTTCAACAATGTTTATATAAATTGCCTGCATCCTAAGAGAGCTACATACTTTCTTAGATATTATAATATTCTAATGCAACTCTAATTATGCAACAGCTATGCATTACAACTTTTTGATTATACCTATGTTCTCACTATTTTACCACTATAAAAGTCTGAGAAATTAAAATTTTGATTAAGCCACCTGGGGACATTGAAACTAAGTAGTTAGTTTCCATCATGGAAACACAGTTTACAAGAACCATGGGGAGATCCGCTTATTTATTAACAAGTTGATCACTACTAACATATGTTTTAAATATTTTAGAAAAGGAGATATTTTGCATTTCCAAAATAAAATTCTAGAATGCTTCTTCTCCTCCCAAAAAAGAATCACTACCTTCTATCTGGAAGAAAGTACATTTTCACATAGGGATTCCTGGGTCGTCCATCCACTCGAGGGGGTAGATCTCTTGCCTGAAGAACGTTTACAATAAGCTGATGTCCAACTTTGTCATACCACAGCTTCACCTGTGGGATAATCCGGAAGGTATTAACTGTTAAAATCCAATGATAAACTAATATTGGTACAAAGTGAAGGCAAAACTGAAAATCAAAATTATTACCAATTATAATGTCTTTTCCATAGTGAGCATTTAATAAATGTTTTTTGTTTGAGTTTTCTGGAAGTGAGTCAAGCAATTTCTCAGTAAATAATTCCATGAACATTAAAATCTAGATGTTAAAAGAGAATATGCCATCTGGGCAAAATAAAACTGGGTATTTTTAGTTTTTACCTTAAACTTTAAAAATGGTTCTTACTCTTGGCATTCTGTTAACAGTGTTATTTCTTCAGATATATGCTTTTATATTTCATTAGACCCTCAAAAAGTATTTTTAAAATCACATTTTATTGTTTTGAGTGTCAAAAATTCTATATGGGGCATATAAAATGTTTTTTAATATAAAATAACCCAAGGTGTTGATGACAACATAGACTCAAAAAGAAGTTGATCAATAATAAAATTTGGAATATTGTTAGCCTCAGAGCTTATGAAGCTTTTTTCTCTTTAAAATTTAGATGTAGACATGTCAATGAACCTTGAGGATCCAGAAGGAAAAGAACAATCAGAATAAATAAATAAACAAACAAACAAATAAATAAATAGGTAAATAAATAAGCAAATACATATATAAATAAATACAAAGAAATTCAATATGTCTCCACATGGGGATTAAACCTATCAGGCAATTATATGAAAAGGTGACAAATATTTAGCAATCATAAGGAAGACATGAGAAACTAAATTAAACCTTCAGAAATCTGTATGTCTTCTTCCATATGATTTTTTTTTACATAATATTAGCTCCTTGAGGAAAGACACTTTTAATTTTTATTTGTATCCTTAGCACCTAGGACAGTGCCTGGAATCTAGCAGGTACTTGATAAATGCTTGTTGACTGGTTAAACTACCTTAGCCTTTCTTCATAGGATCATGGATTTGGAGATGGAAAGAGGCCTTGGAAATCACCAATCACTTTTTTTTTTAAACAAATGAGTTAAAGTGAGTGCAAGAGATGTAAAGTGACTTGCCCAAAATCATGCTGGAACTAAGTAGATGAGCTGGAAATTGAATCCAGGTTTTAAGATTACAGAGTCAGCACTTTCCACTGCATCAATATCTCAATTTTGATGCTTATGGAATGTTTCTCCTTCTTTGGATAAGATTTACATGTGCATTTACTGCCATGCAAACATCATGCCTCAGAAAAGTATATAATTCTACATTGATAGACTGTAGTGGGGTTTTGTGATATCACAGTGAGGTTTGGTTACATTATTTACTGGGAGTCCTTCCAACTTTAAAGTTCTATGATTCTTTGAACTGCTTTGCTGGAAAATCACCTGCATCTAGGTAATACTATGCAGGACATGCTTTTATATTTTTTATATCTTTCTACACAAAGTCTACAAAGCTCTGTGAAAGGCAGGGATATTGGTCTTGTAGGTCAACTGTCAGTCAATTGACAAGTATTTATTAAGCACCTTCATATATTAGACACTGTGCTAAACTTTGGAGATAAAAGGAAAGTTTAAAATAGTCCCTGATCTCAAGGGGCTCACAGTCTAATGGTGGAGACCTCATGACAACAACTATGTGGGAAGTAAAATTTTAGTTGGCACTTGAAGGAAGTGAAGAATCCAGGAGGTAGAAATAAGGAAGGAGATAATTCCAGACATGGAGGAAAATGAATACAAATATAGTGAGTCAGAAGTCAGTTATATACACATATACATATGTACATATATATATATATCACACACACACACACACACATATATATATATATCTATATCTATCTATATATATATATATATAATTTCTTGAGTCTGCTATATGCACGTATTATATCCAGCCACAGGGATATAAAGAAAGCCCAAAGAGAGTCCTTGCACTCAAGAAGCTCACATTCCAATGGCAAAAGACAACACATAACAAGAAACTGAAAATCTAGGGGAGTGGAGGGGAGGGAGGGTACCTGGCATGAGGCAGAAGAGGGCATGATAATGTCCAGAGTGCAACTGGACAGGAAGTGATAAGAGGGCTGCTCTGGACCCCTTCCTTAAATTGTAGTAAGAGATGAATTGTCTTATACAAGAAACAGTAAGGAAGTAAGTGTTCCTCAATGGTAGAGTACACCAGTGTGAATAAGTTATATGGAAATTGGAAAGGTAAAAGGGGGCAGGTTATAAAGGGTTTACTAGGTAAGCAGAGGATTTTACATTTGATGTTGGAGGTGATAGGAAGCCACTAGAGTTTACTGAATGAGCTGGGGTGAAATGGTCAGACCTATCCATACTTTAGGAATAAATTAGCTGAATGGAGGATAGGTTGGGGTAAGGAGAAACTTGTGGCAGGAAACAAAAAGCAGGCTACTGCAACAGTCCATGTGTGAGCTAAAGATGGTCTTCATCAAGGTGACAACAGTATCAGAGAAAAGGGTAGAACACATATAAGGAGTCAAAACTGATACTTAGGAGTTGTACTCCAAAGAGATGATAAAAATGGGAGAAGGACCCACATGTACAAAAATATTTATAGCAGCTCTTTTTGTGGTGGCCAAGAACTGGAAAACTGAGGGGATGCTCATCAACTGGGGAATGACTAAACAAGTTGTAGTATATGGATGTAATGGAATGCTCTTTTGCTGTAAGAAATGATGGGCAGGCAGACTTCAGAAAAATCTGGAAAGACTTAAATCAACTGATGGTGAGTGAAGTGAGCAGAACCAGGAGAACACTGTACACAGTAACTGTCACATTCTAGGATGATTGACTTTGATAGACCTAGCTCTTCTCAGCAATGCAAAGGTCCTTACCTAAAACAACTCCAAAAAACTCATGTGGAAAATGCCATCTACATCCAGAGAAAGAAATATGGAGCCTGAATGCATACTGAAGCATACTATTTGTTCTCTTTTTCGGTTGTTTTGCTATTTCTTTCTCATGGTTGCCCCCATTCATTCTAATTATTCTATACAACATGACTAATGTGAAAATGTTTAATAAGAATGTATATGTATAGCCTATATAGGATTGCATACCATCTTAGGAAGGGGGAAAGGGAGGGAGGCTGAAAAAATTTAAAACTTATGGAAGCAAATGTTAAAAATTAAAAATTAATTATTTTTTTAAAAAATGATATATAGGTTGTAAACATGGATAAATGAGAGAATTGCTACACTCTTAATGATTACAGAGAAGTTACAATGACAGGAAGGTGAGGAGGGGGGAAGATAATGAGTTCACTTTGGAACA
Source organism: Petaurus breviceps papuanus (assembly GCF_028583685.1). NCBI lineage: Eukaryota > Metazoa > Chordata > Mammalia > Diprotodontia > Petauridae > Petaurus > Petaurus breviceps. Next base: position 14,153,346 of record NW_027187327.1, read on the forward strand.
TGTTGTGTTAAAGATGTCTGTGAGACATCCAGATGAAAGTGTCCAATAGGCAGTAGGAGAAGTGAAGTCAAGAGCAAGGGTAGATTTAAGAATTATTAGTATAGAGATGATAATTAAATCCATAGGAACTGATAAGATCACCAAGGAAAATAACAAAGAGAGAGAAGAAAAGGGCCCAGGGCAGAGCACTGGAGATATATATGGTTAGTAGTGTGACCTGGATAAATATTCAGCAAAGAAGACTGAGGAATGGTTAAATAGGTAGTAGAAACAGGATAGAACTGTGTCATTGAAAATTAGAAATTATCAGGGAAAAGAGAACAATGTCAAAAGCTGCCTAGAGGTCAAGAAAGATTTCCATTAAGCTAGGCAATTAAAAATAGTAGGAGTAAAAGAAGAAGCAGTGGTGGTGATGATAGTGGTAGTTATAGTAGTAGTAGTAGTAGTAAACATTTATATAGCTCTTACTCTATGCCACATACTGCTAAGCACTTTACAGTTATTATTCCATTTGATGTTCACAATGACTCTCAGAGATAGGTGCTATTATCCTAATTTTACAGACAGTTCAGGGGGTTATGGTCAGGAAAAGAATCACAAGGTTGAGGTATTAGAGGTCATAATGAAGAAAAACAAGATTTTAGGGTTGCAAGGTAGAGGGAGAGGTAAAAAGCCAACAGACTGTTATCAGATAAGGGAATATTAAAGTACATAAATTTTGTATTGGTACATCTGTGGGTGATAAGATAAAGTATATGTCATCTCTGAGTAACTGAGGTAAAGTGGAGGAGTGGGTCATGGGAAATAAGCAAATTGCAAAACTGTTAGTTTAGGATGCATAAAAAAGTATCAATATGTATGTCCCCTATGATGAGTCTAAGAGTTGGGAGAAGAGAAAGGCTGTGTGACAGGCACTGAAGAACTCTTTGAGAAAAAAGAGGACTTTCCTTGAAAATGGTAGACAACAGCTATCAGAATTTTGATAGGATGGTAGACATGGACTTGAATAATCCTCAAAGGTAGTGATGTTACTAAGTGATGATTGTTGAGGGAGGAATTGTGAATGGGGGAGCCAGGAAGTCTCCCTTGTTGAGGTCCTCCACCTTAACAAGTAAGCTTGGGGAATAAGTGAAAGTGCTAGGAAGTATAACTAGGGATGATGAATCTTCAGGGGAGATCTAGGTCTCAATGTGAGTCAGAAGATGGAAGAAGTGGGGAAAAAAAAGATTTAGGATGAAAGGAAGGTTGTTTCCAATGGATTCTTGTTTCATTCACCACAGACCCTAACAAAGTGCTTCTATGCAATGGATACTATTACTTGTTGCTGGGTGGCCCTGAGAAAGTCACTTAACTTCTCTCTGCCTCGGTTTCATCAAGTGTAAAATGGGGATAATAATAATATCTAGTTCCCAGGGTTGTCGTGAGGATATAAGATTATATTTGTAAAGCACTTGGCACAATGCCTAATACATAATAAGGTCTTAAGAAATACTTATTTTCTTCTCCCTTTGTTGAATGAATGTAAGAATGAATGAATATCCTGAATTGAATTTCATGGCATATAAGAAAAAATAGATATTAGATATGTTAAAAAAATATGCTGAATGTGCAGTCAAAGGGTCTGGGTGCTATGTCAAAACTTTGCCACTCATTTCCTGTGTAAGCATGACCAAGTCAACCTAAATACTCTGAACCTCAATTTCCTCATCTGTAAAACAAGAATGACAATATGCACACTCACTAACTCACCTGGTTTTGATGAAGAAAATGTTTTGTAAACTTTAAAGTTTTTTTTTTCTATAAATGTTCAAATCCTCTTCACTTCTCTGGTAAGCATGATAGCCTTCTAACTGGATTCCTTGCCTCAAGGCTCTCAACATTCCAATTCATACTCCCTTGAGGAGCTGCCAAGGTAATTTTTCCAAGGCATATGTCTTACCATACTTCACAGTAAGTCTGTAAATTCCATCAGCTCCCTAATACCTTCAAGATCAAATATAAACTCCTCTTTTGAGCATTTGAAGCTCTTTATAACCTAGTCCTTTCCTACCTTTCCAGTCTGTATAGCTTACCCTTCTCTATGTACTGTACCCAAGTTTATAAGGGGATCCCACCAGTCTAATTGAAATTGCTCTACTAAGACACTTAATCTCCCAAATTCTTGCCTTCATATTGGATTTAAATCATGCTAGGAATGCTTTTGTTGCCTCATCTTCACTTTTAGCTTCCCTGACCTCCATCGAGATGCAACTCAAATCCCACTTTCTGTGGAATCTTTCTATTTCTCTCAGATGCTAGTGCCTTTTCCTTTAATATTATCTTAGTCTATTTTGTGTGTATCTTGCATGTAACCAGATATTTATATGTTGTATATTCCATTAGTATATGAGTTCTTTGAGAATACAGGCTTTTTTCTCCTTAAACTTGTATCTATCTCCAACACATCCCACTTCACACAGTACTCAGAGCACAGTAAGGCCTTGTTAAGTTCTTATTGACTGATTAACTGACTAAATTGTCATTGAAATTCTTATAAATCAATGCCAAGTGAACAAAGCACCTGCATTTGACAATTGGAGAAACACGTTCCTCTTATTCTTTGGCATGAAACTACTAAATCAACAAGCTGTATTTTTTTACCTAAATTTATGACAGGATGAGTGCTTTAATCAACTTCCCAGCTGACATAGATCACTGTAACCCTATCACTGCTTAAGCATTAAAGCCAAAAGGCTAAATTTATTAGAGGTTCTGGGGAGAACAAGGCAGAAAACAAGAAATGGATTAGGTCCAAATGAACTTTCTTCAAGGAGTCACCAACCTCAAACTATACACAACAGAGTAAGGAAGCTAAGATCATAGACTGAATTCATTCCCCCTGGGTTCTGGCTGAAAGTTGCCCAGAGTAATGAACTACTTGCTTAGTAACAGGAGATGGGGAAGGAGATCCCTAGAAAGGGGAGGGAACTCCCAAATTAGTATGCAAGCTATTCTCATTCTATACTTATTTGACATAAAGTCCACAGGAGATGGTTTGGAGCTAGACTTAGAAAGTTGTTTGCTGATGGGCTCTTCTTCCCCTAGAGTATTGCTGGAAAGAGGAATTGGGTTCAAATTTATTAGGTAGGAAATTTGGGGAGTCACTGAGCTGTTGAATATTTTGTCTGAAGTAAACTCTTCACCTGTGAGAAATTTCCCCCACATATCTAAAAAGCTTTCTGAACACGTCTCCTCAAGAAGGCCTAAATTTCTATGAGGGACCGATTGAAGGCAAGAGAAAGAAGTTCCAAATCTAACACAGAGAAGTCTAAACTTGGGTAAAGTGTAGAGATAGGTTAGCAGCCCTTGCTCACGATCTGATTCAGGGTCACAAATGTAGGGCAGACTGATGAAGGTACCAAAAACTAGAGGTGACATTCCAGGATGAGGAGTGGTTACAGGCCCTATGTTCTATACTGAGCAAGGAGAAAATTTAGAAGCAAGTAGCAGCTATGTGGCTTGGATCCCAAGAGCAGAGTAGGGTCTCTACATTTTTCAACCCAGTCTGAAGTCTGCAATGGAATAACTAGAGCAAGAATACTCGACCAAGGGAAGTTGGCAGCTCTGTCACTCTAAATCAACATAGTTTTCCAGGTGGCAAATAGTAGTTGAATCTAGCTACAATCCAAAAGAACTCTAATCAGGGAAAGCCCACAGGTGTGTTGCTGTAGTGGCAACCACACTGGCATACCGAGGATGGCTGCTAGCACAGGTTCTCAGATCTGCTTTACTGGGAAAGATAGCTGTTTAAGTGGTCAACAATCTTTCTTAATTATATTCACTAGTTCAGGAGAAAAGTCAGAGAAAATACAAGCAGAGAAATAAAGACCAACAGATGAGGTTCTGACTTCCTGAATCAATGCAATATTGCTATACACTTTACATACATCACTGGATTGAGAGAGCCTTTACATCTGAGACCTATTAAGGAGTGGGAAAGATCTTACATCACATTAAAACTACAATTGCTTAGATCCAAAGCTAGGTAAGGAACTTGCAGAACTATGTCTAGAGGGACAGCACCTTGGATCAGACCATGGGGAGCACTGAAAGCTTGTAAGTCTTCAGACTGAACTATCTCTGAGATTCTGCAATGACATAATAATAATCAGTACCCCCATTAAAGTATCAGCAAGAACCTAAAAAAACACAAAGTCAGCCCAGATAGTCCCTCCACAAGTAGATAGAACCTAGTCCTAACAAATTCTGAAGTGAAGAAGTAGGCTAGAAGATTGAGGAAACAAAAAAGTATTCCTCCATAAAAAGTTGCTATGTGATGAGGATGATGAAGACACAAGTCCAGAAGATCAAAATGACTTAAAAATATGTACAAGCAAACACATACAAGTCAAGGGGAAAAAACATGGCTTGGGTAAAAGTTAAACTAGAACTCTTAGAAGATGTGAACCAAGCATTTTAAGGAGTAAAACTTTTTTAATAAATTAAATTAGAGGGCAGGAGGAAAAATTGGAAAAAAAAATGAGAGTTATAGAAGAGAGATTTGGAAGTGGAATTAATAATTTGGCACAAGAAGTATAAAACTTTGTCCAAACCACAAACTCACTAAAAATTAGAATGAATGAAATAATTCATGACTCATGGAGGCAATAAGAAATAATAGAGCAAAGTCAAAGGAATGACAATATGGAATAAAATGTAAATTATCATATACTAACAACTAAACTCAAAAACAAATCAAGGAGTTCTAATTTAAGAATCATTGAACTAAATGAAAATCATGACCAAAAACAAAGTCTAGACAACTCATTTCAATCATAAATCATAAAAGAAAACTGTTTAGATTTCTCAGACCCAGAGAAAAAAAGTAGAAATATAAACTACCTGGCAGCTCCTGAAAGAAACCCCAAAATGAAAACTCCCCTGGAATACTATGGCCAAAATGCAGAGAAAATCCTGCAAGCAGTCAGAAAGCAACAATTCAAGTACCAAGGAGTCACATTAAGAATCACATATAATTTAGTAGCCACCACTATAAAGGAACAGAAAACTTAGAATATGATATTCCAGAAGGCAAAGGATATATGCTTACAGCTAAGAATAACTTACCAATAAAACTGAGTATAATCCTACAGAGGGAGAAAATGACCTTTAATGAAATAAAAAACCTTCCAATGTTCCTGATGAAAATGCCAGAGCTGCTAAACCTTAAAGTGCAAATGCAGAAATTGAGAGAAACCTGAGTGTTCATTCATAACTAACATAAAGCATAAACTGTTACATTTGAATATGGGGAGATGATATTGATGTCCTCTGAGAACTCTATCACCATTAAGAATCATTAAGAAACCAGGAGTCTACTTAGACAGAAGGCTTGGGAGTAGTTACATTATATTTTGATGTGAGTGAGAAAGAGGAATACACTAGGACAGGATAAATAAGAAGAAGAATGAGAAAAAATATTTTGTATACTTTGGGTGTAAAAGTAGAAATTTATACAAACAAGCAAGAAAGGGGTGGGGGAGTGGGTGACATTCAAATCTTACTCTCATCTGAACTGGTCAAAGGAGGGAAGGGTACACTCACAGTATAAGTATAGAAAAAGATTTCACTCAACATAGAAAAAGGAGAAAAATTATAAGAGAGAATGGGGGACACAAGGGAATGAAATTAAGGGGGGATTAGTCCTAAGCAAAATAAACTCAAAGTGCGTATAAAAATATAGCAGTTCTTTTTGGGGGTAGCAAGGAATTTTTTTTTAAATGGAGGTATACCCAATAATTGGGGAATAATTGAACATGTTATGGTATATAACTACAATGTAAAACTATTATTTTAGAAGAAATTATAAAGTGCATGGTATCAGAGAAAATGGGAAACACCAGTTTGAACTGATACAGACTGAAGTAAATCAGAAAAAATTAATATTCTCTCACTCTCCACACACATACATACAGTCACATATGTGTGTGTACATACATACATATACACAGACATACAAACATGCACAATGACAATAATATTGTAAAGACAAACAGCCTGGAGAGACTCAGAAACTTTGACCAGAGCAATGACAAACCACAGTTCCAAAGGAAACATAACGAAACATGAACCCACCACCTGAGAGGGAAGTAAAGAACTCAAAGTGCAGATTGAGAAATTTTTTTGATGTGGTCAGAATGGTAATTAATTTTACTTGATTATACATGTTTCTAAAAGGGTTTTTTTCCCCCAATTTGGGAAGATTGAAAGGGAGAAAAAGCTGATTTGGGGGTTGATTGAAAAAAGAAAATGTAATTAAAAACAACTAAAAGTGATGAGGATTGGGGCAGTTAGGTGGCGCAGTGAATAGAGCACCGGCCCTGGAGTCAGGAGGACCTGAATTCAAATCTGGCCTCAGACACTTAAGACTTACTAGCTGTGTGACTTGGGGCAAATCACTTAAGCCCAGCTACCCTCCAAAAAGCAAAAAAGAAAGTGATGAGAATGATGAATTTTCTCCAATATTATCAGGAAGAAAAAAATACTTACAGAAAGTTGTCCTGGTAGGACCTGAGGGGCATCTTTTAATGCTCCAGGACTAGTTGGAGAAATAACAGAAATGGAAGGTCTTTCCATCTTTTGAGATTCAAAAGAACTTGAACCTGAAATAAGAGAAAAAAATGTAAAAGATAATTCTAATAAATTATGGTCAAATAATGTTACAATGAATACATTTTTCTAAAATGCACAAGGCATATGTTATACAATATAATTTCCTTGATAATGGAAAAAACTACCTAAAATTATCAAGACATTCATATTATAAAATTCCATGTGAGTACTTTAAATATGGTTAATTACCATTTCCAAGAGAGAGGAGTATAATTAAAATGTAAGAAATAGATTCAGCATGCACTTTGGGTTATCAGACTCTAAATACATGTGCCATTCTGAATATTTACTTACATTGAAGAGGACCTAGGTTAATGATAAGTGCACGTGAGGGTGGTGGTAGATGTAATTAATGATGATGAAGGTGTTCATTCAATCACATTGGTAGAGTGACTAGGTTTATTTGAGTTATCTTTGTTATAAAATTTTAATAAATTTAATAGAAAACATAATTCATGATCAGCAACTAATCTTAGATTTATTTATCTTTTTCTTAGTTTTACCCAATTTCTTAGTAGAAAGACTACAAAATAAACCTCTAAAACCTGTGGATCCAATCAGATGGTATCTCCAGTAGTTCACAGAAAGGGTACAGAAGTGGTTTCTGAAAAGTGAAGGAAAATTCTGGACTCTATTATACACATTGGTTTAATTATCAACCAAGGCTGTCTGGATGCTTTTCAAAGTCTCAAGTTAATCTTCTTTTGGGCTTTGATCATATATTATTATGTAGACGATGCCCCAGAAGCAACAGGAGTAGCTAATTAAAAACTGTTTTTTCCCCCCTACAACTATTTAGTACACAGGGTAGAGTGGGTTAGAAATTATAAGGATAAACAATTCACAAATTTAGATGTACTCACACTCTCACTGAATATAATGCCACATTGCTTGATTACACACTTTTCAAGCCCATGCTTCACAGCTGAAATACTTAAGAAACATGAAAGCCCTTTAATAGTATCTTTAATGATGGTGCGGGTGATGGAATATGGGTTATTCCTAACATGAGACTCTGAATGGAATATTATCCTTATTATCATGAAATAGAATAATTGGTAAATAGGTACCTCATTACCATTTTGTCATTGGCTCTATGCTATGGAACTATCAAAAGGATGGAAATTCCTTATAAGGGACACTTTCATTCTTTCATTTGTTTCTTTTGTTCACTCATACATACATTTATTTAGTAAGTATTGATCATCTTCTATGTTCAAGGTATTTTGCTATGGATGATAGGATATAAGGAAGAATAGGAGATGAGTCCTGACTTAAAATGAAATCATTTTTTCTTATACAGTCACTAAAATAATTTGGTTGGACAGGGGAATTTCCTTATATGGAAGATAACTTTTAAGTCACATAATTTGTCAGTGTTCTAGTTGCCAATATTCATTGATAAGAGGGGTTTTCCTCACCTGGGACATTCTTGTGACAGGGAAAACATAGCCTCTACTCGTATCACCATTGAAAAATAATGCTCCAGTGCTAGATGTCAGATCCTATGATGGTATCTTTTAAGAAAATACCATCATCATTGAAGAAATATGCCTATAACCATACACAGTGGGGAGAAACAGTGCCATAAAGTGGAAAGTAGGTATTCATTGGGCCCAAGGATATTCATGGGTCTCAGTGCCCCCAATATCCATATTGTTGCCACCTTTAATCATGATTTATAGGCCTCTACTTGCCTATGCTCCAGTTTCCTTGAAGCAATTATACATTCTCTCGTGCTGAATGATTAAGGGAATGGTAATATATGAGTTCAAAAGATATGACTTTAAAAATAGAAAGAACCATTTTAGATGATTTTATTAATCAAAAGAAGTCTTCATACTCACTAGACTCTAATGGAGGATGGGAGCTCTCAGGAATCCTTGGAATATCACTACAAAGAAACAGTATGTATTTTTAAAATCAGCCAAATTCAGCTCATGAATCTTTCTGAAGGTCTCATAGTTACATTTGGTTTCAATGTGATGGCATAATCCTTTTGAGATTTAAAAAAGGAGTGGCAATGGAACAGAGTTACTGTAAAGGCAGCTACTAATGTGCATGAATGTTACACGCTACACAAAACTGCATTTCCCAAAGGAAGACCTCAAAGATCAAAATAACAAAACTTTTTTTTTTTTACAATGACAACAATCACATTAATATTGTGGCTAAATTTGCCACAATATTTTTACTACCAAAACAGTAGGTTTTGGAAACAAGAAGTACTGCTAATACTAATGTTTCACTCTAGGAAGATAAATCAGAATGACACAAATTATGCAACTCACTAGTAGGCTTTACAAACACATCTGAAAGAGTTTACTGAATGAATCGATGGAAAATATCTTAAAAATAAAAAAAAAGAAAGTGCAGATGATATGGGCAAATTTAAGCCTGAAAATGATGAGGTGCTTTGGAAATTAAAATCAAGCTTGCAACATAAAAAGCTAAAAAAATTACACATATGCCTTATATAGAGAGAACTCTATATATGAAGTATACCTAAATATACTATTGTATGGCTATTTACCACATAATGAAAAAGTAGCATTCAATCCATGGGAAAATTCTACAGATCTCAATAGGATGTTATTTTTGAGAGACTAGTGTTTGATATGTCACATTCCTAATTTAATTATAACCTACAGAAGCCCTGGACAAACCTAACCTAGGTGCTCTACTGTATATAAGTGTGACTTGTATTTTGTTTTATAAAAAGATTACTGTCAATTTAGCAAAGGAAATAGTGCTATTAGGAGAGCACAGAGACCACATAGTGACATGACAAACTGAAACAGATTGGGATTTAGACCTGGAGAGATAATCTTCAATTGACTAATAAAAAAATCCTAACCACTTACCTAGAGACAATCTCAGCACAATACACTCACAAGGAAGGAGTATGATGGACCAGCCCTCACATCCTAACATTAGATCAATATGTTAAAAGGAGATAAACAAGAATACTGTGATGTGGCAAAAGTGGAAATTTTGATTCACTTATAATGACTTTTTTTTTCTTTTTCCCTGTCCTTGATGTAATGAAACAATTAAATTATTTCTCCTACATGTTCTCAAAGCTTCCAACAGGATAATTCTGCAGTTCAATCGATATTTTAAATCTTTCATGAATCACAGAATCTTGCTAATTCAAATGAGGTGGGAGGTTACCTTAAGGAGCAATGCTCTATAAAATTGTTAGTTGAGTCTTTGGAAAATGTTAATTTGAGTAGCAATGTTAAAGAATGGAATCTGGACCACAGAATCCTATTATGAGCCTGGAATTATTAAGTGGAGTTGGGCAGGATCTTAAAATGCTTTATTTTTACTTAGTATAGATTTTCCAAGTAGATCTTTTCCAAAAAGGTACCTAATGGTTCTTACTTCTCTAATACTTCCAGATAAGATGTGTTTGTTGACAGATGTGTGGGATAAGTCTGAGAACTATTATGACCTTGATGTGGAATCAAATATTTCATAACATTCCTTCTATGTGATGACATGGTAGATACTGTCAATGTATCAAGTTTTCTACTATCAAACTACTCTAATAAGTTTAATCAAAAGCTAGACTTGGACTTATTCTCAGAGCCATTCTTTAATCAGGATTTGATAGTCTCTGAAGAAATAATTATCTACTGTTCTAAGGTCATTAACAGTTTTGAATTGAACCACCATTAAACTATGAATAAGGACTTTCTTCTAACACTTCAGCAATTTCTTCTTTGGGTAGAAAATGAAGATACTTTTAGGAAGATGTCTATTTCCATACATTCGATTAATTCTATATTTTTAACAGGTGATTTTTGATGTGTCTATAGTTCCTTTCCTAATTTTGTTTATACCATTTTACATTAAAATCTGCTTTGTCTTTTATGATTGTAAATAGCCAAGAATCAATAATACTTTAGATATATTCTTTCAGTAGCCCTGATCATCTGAATGCAGTTTGGCAAGAGCTTTGCCATATTCATTTTTTATTTCTATATTTACAGCCCCTCTTCAGGAATTACTTACCTCTTTCCCAGCCCCATATTTGCCTCAGCTCAAGAACACATGTAATATAAAACTAATATAAATTATATATAAATAATATGCTAGAAATCTAGATAGATAGAAAGCATAATACTATTATAAAATGCCTTACTGTTGTACTCTGTATAGTAGTCATTTAATTTTGGTTTCTAATCAGGCCTTCATTCCATTTTTTAAAAATTCCCATTTTCACTTAAAGAAAACTAGCAGAAGTATGCTGTAGACATGCTGATTATAGATAATATAGTTCAATTCTTTGACAATTTGAAATAATGTGTTTTCATATGTGTGTGTTGTGAGTGCAAATATCCATGAAGAGGATAAAAATATAACCTACATATATACTTTTTCAACAAAATTGTGGGCTATAGCCCAACAATAATAGAATAGAAAATGTTAAGAAAATATATTTTTCATTAATGTGTTCAAATATTAAGTGAATTGTAACAACAACTTCAAAATTTCATCTCAAAATTTAGATGTCAAAAGGAATACTCACTCTAAACTGTGGAGTCATATTTGGTTAAAGCAAAAAGATAAAGGGTGGGGCAAGTATTGCATTTATGTACTTTTTGGGGACACATTCATAGAGAATAAAAATATGCTATAATTCAGAACAAGCCTAAGTATGTGAAAATGTGGATATTCCAAATTAAATTATTTCATTTTTTCTGAGAATGTAAGCTCCTTGAGGGCATGAGCTATCTTTATTTTTGTCTTTGCATCCTCAGTATCTAGTTCACTGTCTGGTGCATAGTAGGCACTTAAAATGCTTGTTAAATTGCTGGAGTTAATTGAATTATAATCTTTCTTTTTATAAAGATTTAACATTTTAAAATATAGAAATTTTTTAAATTAACAGTTTTTTTTTTTACAAAATCATCTACCTTTAAGTGAAATCTACACTCAATCCACATGTAAAAATATAGAACGAAGCACTATTTTCTTATAGTCTATAAACTAAAGAGGTAAAGGCTATTACATTAAAAGGTTTGCCATAGCATTAGGCTAGGATTGCTAAATTTCAATTTCTGTAGTAAGAAGAATTAATGGATGCCCCCTTTCTCTAGTAACACAAATCATAGAATTTGAATTACTAGAAATCAAAAGTGTGCCTTCATTTGAAAATGGATTTCATTCTTATTACATAAATAAAAGCTTATCATATTCTGTGACATTTAGCCTTGTGATAACTTAAATCCTCTAAAATGTATTGAAGAAAATTCAGTATACAGATCTAAAGAGGTTTTGTTTTTTGAATCCAGTATATGTGCCCATATTTGAAGAAAATGCCATCCACATAACAGGTATTATATGAATGTATAAACTTCTTTTTAAAACCCTGTTAATACATGTAATTTACTAAACTTAAGAAGCAAGTTTTTTTTAGCCTTACCCAATAGGCCTTGAAACAATAATTTCAACTTGAGGTTCTGATTTTGATTCTAAAATAATGTTGTAAACTTCTTCATTTGTAGCTCCAGGCAGGGGTTTACCATTCCATTCTAGAACTTCATCCCCTTGAATTTAAAAAAAAGGGTATTTTTTTACCTTAGGATTTTTTAAATTTTTCTTTTCTGTCTTTTAAAATGTTTTAAACAAAGAATGCAAAACATATACAAATATATTTTAGTTATCTAAGCTCCACTAACCAAAAGCAAAGTCTCACAACATGGAAACTGGTTAAATTGATTTTCCAAATCTCTAAGAACTTTATTTATTTATGTATTTATTTTGCAGTCTCCTGCAAACAATATGGTACATGATGTTTTTGATATATTTTAGATGAATCAGCAATAATCAAAACAACTGCCTTGTGCTATGGGATGGAATTAGCAAATTTCAGCTGGAAGGGGTCTATTAGGCAGCAAGCATCACAACCTCTGGGTGAAGGTACAATTCCTACTAGGCTCTTACACATAAATCCTAGCTTTTTCTTTTCTTTCTTTCTTTTTTTTTAACAACATCGAATAATATTGGTGAGTGTAACTTTTCTGGTTCTAAGATGCTATATAGTCTTCGCCAGATGCACAAAAGAATAAAGATGAGTGAAAGGATTTCAAGGCCACAAACATAGTTTAACCTAGGTAGCTATGGCAAGATAACGAAGCAAGCGGATGTAAAACTGTTGCATGAGGGCTAACCCATTTCCAGATGTTAAAAGTACATAATTTTCTATATGATATAACTTTGTTAGAATTAAATTACAAAAGAAAATGCTTCATAAAAGGAATTTTGAAGTAAAATTAATATAAATCAACATAAAGACTGGGAAATGTTTTTATTAAGAATATACTATGGAGTTCTCAACTTTGGAATACAATTTTAAAAATCTTATTTAATATACTCTTGAGAGTTAATGTATTTTTCTCCTAAATGAAAAGTGCAAGTAAACCAGGAGGCACTTAAAAATACATTTTTAAAAGTCAATATAATCTTTCACTTAAAAATTTTTTTAAAGACTTAAATGAGCTCTCTCCCAAAGTTATATGGACAAACTCTGACTTTTCTATCGTGGATGGAAATTTTGGTTCACTGATTCATCATAGTGCCTTCTAAGCCTCAAAGAAATCATAAGTCATTGATGTTCTAAAAGGACAGTGATGCTCTTATAAACTGTGGGACTCTATGAGAAATTGAAGAAGTATCATGCTGTTTCTGTTTGGTGAAACCATTTCATTTTATCTTCTATTAATGAAGAAATTGTAGCATCTGAGTAACTGCATATGATAATTCTTCAAATTGGCCTTTATGTGTGCACTTTGTTGAAACTGACATGTAAAAGTATATCAGGGATTGATTGGTAATATAACAAAATAAACCTTCCCTTATCAAAAAGTTCATTGAAAATTACCTTTAAGGACCAAGCTCCCTTAGTGCATTTCATTGCTCATTTGCATTAACTACTTAATTGAGAAACAGTAGTAAAAGGGTAGAAGCACATGGTCACAGATTACTATGAATAAAATAGGGTAAAACACCATTGAGATAAAACATCATTGAAAATGTGAAATGGAGGAATAATTCATTTTTTTCTGCCTTTTTTTTTGGAGGGCAACTGGGGTTAAGTGACTTGCCCAAGATCACACGGCTAGTTTTCATGTTGTGTCCGAGGCTAGATTTGAACTCAGGTCCTCCTGACTCCAGGGCTGGTGCTCTATTCACTGAGCCACCTAGCCACCCCTGCATAATTCATTTTTAAATGTATTGTATTCACATGAGTCTTTCTACCACAATGGAAGGCATGACAGTTTGGGAAAAAGACTGGTCTTGGAGCCGGGAAGACCTGGGGGAAGGTCCTGCCTCTCAAACACATACTAAGTGTTTGATCTTGGGTAAGTCAAGGATTCTCTCAGGCAAATATCTAAGACTATTAATTGTAGAAAACTTGCAACCTTGCATTTGTAGAGGGAGTTTCCTCCTCTGGGAGGTCTGTCTAGCAATAAAATTGCAGATCAATTTCCTATCCTCCTGTCACAAACCTCGGTTATAAAGAGAAGATCACAGCTAAGTTGTTTAGGCATATTAGCAGTAGCTTCTACCATTTTAGATTTGTTTTTTTCTGACAAATTGCTGTCAAGTTGTTAATGAAATCTAAAGAAACTCTGGGGAGCTCATATTTAAAGGAAACCTGCAAGATTCCTCCCACAAAGGGAAGGATCTTTTCCCAGCGCTGAAGGAAAATCACTGCTTGGTTGATCTGTTCTGCAAATTAAGGTTTTTGCCATTGGGTTTTCTCAGACAGGGCACAGCTGTATGTCAGGCTTTACCCGTTTTGAGGCTGGTATTCCACTCACTAAAACTAGCACATGCTCAGCTTGTGGCCCACATATGGGCATTCAAAAATTGATTATCTTCCTTATGCTGCATGTTGCATCATAATTGGTCTCTGAAAAGAGTTGGCATGGAGTCCCTTCACAAACTAAGCAGCAGATGGAGCAAAATCTCTGATTCTCAGCCTCTTCCTCTGTAATTACTGTGCAGCATTTATACTGCAAAGAAGTTTAGGAATACATATCTGGAGCTGCAAGCAACTTTAGAAACCATGTAGTCCAATTCTCCTCATTTTACAAATGTGGAAACTGAGCCACAGGGAAGTTAAGTATTTTGATCTTCAGTTATGTTAGTAAACCATATAGACCAGCCTTTAAAGACAGTATTCTAGAATATTTTCTAAGGGAACCCAGTTGTGAATTTAGAATAAATCAAAGCTCTTTTTCCCCCCACGATGTGACTACTGCCTCTTAATTCTTCATTGTCTCCTTAATTCCTTCCCCCGACTAGACTAAGAACTCCTCAAAACTTTTAATGCAGGAGAATACAGAAGAAAACACACTAGTAAAAAATAAGGTGTTATTCTTTTATCAGCTAACAAAAAAGAAGAAAAGAAAACAAAGGAAAGAAAAACACCATTGTGTCAAAGGTAGAGGAAAATTATCTTTGGATTTCAGTTAACATTGACTATGTTTGGATTTCCCAGCTCATTTTACTCTGTTATGTATAAGGGTCAAGGTGATGGAAGCAACATTAACCATTGCCATAAAAATTTAAATATCTGAATTTATTGCAACCACATAAACATCAAATCGATCATAATATCCATGTTCTATTGTGAATACTGAAAAATACAAAGGATATAAAGCATACTTGTAGTCCCTAAAAAGTTACATCAGGTGCTCTGTAGAAGGTACATTTACTAGCAATTTCATAGGTATATTACTGTTACATACACAACTATTGTTTCACAGCATAAACAACTTTTGGAGTAGAAGAGTTAGGAACTATTGCATTAATAGTTCTTTTCACTGAATAATGGTCTCTGAGGAAAATGATTAAGGATTGAGTACATATCACATAAGTTTAAATCTTAATTGAAACATGCACCAATATTATGAAGTTAGCAACACAAATTCAGTAATTTCATATCAATGACACTTCATAGGATGAATATTACTCATTTCCAGTGGATCTCTATTGGTCCACAAGAACCACGGTGTTGTATACCCTAGAGTATATTTCTGTATCACTGTCACTGGCAGGTGCTAACATATGTAGATTGTCCACTGGCTCACTGAAAAAAAAATTATATTTAATTTTTCTTCTACATAATTTGTTCAACATTCAAAGCATTAACAATTAACAATGAAGTAACAAAAGGAATGTTTTATTAGATATATTTTAAAATATGTTCAAAATATATATATATATATAAAAGTATCTCTTTACCTGCTCTTAGATGTCCTACTACATCTGCTAGGCTACCCTTCTTTACTTTGGTGATGAAGGCACCAAGACGTCCTAAATCAGTCATTTTTCCTCCAACAACCTAGATAATCACAAACTTGTAAGGTTCTGATTCTAATGCTGCAGCAACAGAGGTTTATCAGTTAAAACTACATTCTATTCTAATTTATAACTCATGAAATTTTTTTTTATCAATTACATGCTTCAACGATACAAAATGAAATTCTGTTATATTGTTTGATTTTTATCTGATTTTTAAAAGAATGAAAAAATATTCCTTAAAAACAACAAGAAGAATTTGGCATTTATTTTCCTAATGAAAAATCACCTTCTGACAAAAGGTAGCTCTTTTCATTTGCTGCCTGAAAATCCCTAAGCAAATCAATAATTTGTACACTGAAAAAACAACACTCAGGTTCTTTAAGCTAGTCAAATAGTAATTGTCTAATTTACTTATTTCTGGGTCTAGTGAATTTCTTTTAAGTCCATTCTTACAGTAACAATTACTACTTGTATATACTGATTTTTGTTTCTTTTCTTTTTGATCCAGGCCTTTGGTTTCTGCAGTGTGAAGAACTCCTAATGAGGAAATACTCTGGACAATACTGATCAACAACTCTCCTATGATGTATAATTTTAGAGATTTGCCTGGGTGGGTGGGCACTGAGAGGTTTAATGACTTGCTTAGGTCACTCAGCCAGTAGGTATCAGGGGTAAGCCTTGAACCCAAATCTTCCTGACAAAAAGGCCTGCCCTTCAATCTACCTCTACGCCTTACCTCAGATTATGTGCTTAGTAAATTGAATTGAAACAACTTTTCAAAAACTACCTAAGATAGTAACAAAGGGTTGATTGGCATGGTGCTGGACTAGAGTCAGGGGTCCAGTTCCCACTTCTAACATAAACTAACTGTGTGACTATGGGCAAAACATTTAACATCTCAATTACCTGGGCAACTCTTTAAGACTATAAATGTGGCTTTCTTAATATCATACTAACAATATGTGTTAGAAATGGGACTCAAAATCACATATTCCTCCTTCTATAGATGCCTTGTATTCACTAACCCTGATAAATAATTCTTATACTTACCAAAACCATTAACTAAAAACCAGTTTTGCTCTAAGGTTACCTCATTTCACAACTCTTTCCCTCCTCAGCACTCCTGGGAGCCTTTTCTCCCCACTCCTGGATTCTGTTTGTCTCTCTGTTTCTCTCTCCCACACTGTAATATTAATGGAATATAAGATCCCCCCCCCCTTTAATAGGCCTCAGGTGGAGCCCATTAAGGGAAGCTTGCTTAGGGGAGGCTTGTTTGTAGGAAAACTTTCACACCTTTTGCTAATTTCTAATTAGGCACTGAGTCAGGAGGGTTGTGATGCCTTCTGGCTCTGAGAAGTGTCTATATACTCTGAGCTGGCACTTTGCTTTGGGGACTTGCTTATGAGAAGGATCTTGTGATTCCCTGGTTTTAGATTCTGAGTGGCCATATGTTCAGAGCTCCCCGACTGTTCAGATGTAAAGGCTCTCTCGATCTAGGGATGTCTGTAAAATGTATAGTTGGTTCAGGCAGTCTGAGCCCTGTCTGTTGGTGTTTATTTCTATGCTGGTACTTTCTCTGACGTTCAGGGTGCTCACTTTTCCCCTAACCATAAATGTGATAAAAAAAAAACTGTTGATCCCTTAAACAGCTATCTTTCCTAGTAAAGCAGATCTAAGAACCTGTGCTAGCAGTCACCCTAGGTATGCAGCCATCCTGGGTATGCCAGTGTGGTTGCCAATACACACATGCACACACACATTTTCTCTCTGTCTCTGTCTCTGTCTCTGTCTCTGTCTCTCTCTTCCCTCCCCCACATACAGCCAATACTCCAGAAGGAAATTTTGGTCATCTAGAATATCAGGAGACTAGACCTCAACCAACTTCCCCTCCCCCTCCCCCTCCCCCTTCTCTCTCTCTGTCTCTGTCTCTCTCTGTCTCTGTCTCTCTCTGTCTCTGTCTCTCTCTCTCTGTCTCTCTCTCTGTCTCTCTCTCTCTCTCTCTCTGTCTCTCTCTCTCTCTCTGTCTCTGTCTCTCTCTCTCTGTCTCTCTCTCTCTGTCTCTCTCTCTCTCTCTCTCTGTCTCTCTCTCTCTCTCTCTCTCTCTCTCTGTCTCTCTCTCTCTCTCTCTCTTCCTCTCTTTGCTTTTTGGAGGGGGAAGGCAGGGCAAATGGAATTAAATGATTTGCCCAAGATCACAAGGCTAGTAAGTGTGTCAAGTGTCTGAGGCTGGATTTGAACTCAGTTCCTCCTGACTCAAGGGTCAGTGCTCTATTCACTGTTCCACCTAGCCACCCTATCCCCCTTCCCTCTCTTAAAGAGTATGACAGACCTCACCTTTGGCCTGACCATAACCAAGGAAGAATGAGTTTTGTGTGCCCAAATGCCCTGAAGGTAAAATCCAGTTGGAATCTCTGTCAGGGTTGGGGAACCTACAGCCTGAAGGTCACATGTGGCCCTCTAGGTCCTCAAGTGCAGCCTTTAGACCGAATCCAAACTTCTGTGATGTTCCCCACCCCTGCCCTAGTTGATCTCTTCTTATACATTCCAGTAGCAGTCTCTTCCTCACAATCCTTCCTTCTGCAACCAAGGGGTTTTGTGTCTGGTATAGGTCTCTTTCTCACTAGGTTTTTCTCCCTCCCCTCCAATCCTGAGATGAAAATGACTAGTCAGAGCTCTGATCATTATATACTTTACCCTAACTTCTCAATGTTTCTCTATAATACTACCAAGTGCTTGATATTTTCCCTTAGACATTGTATTGCCACATAACAACAAACTTGTTTAAATTCCATTATATTTCTCCCCAAATATGGGTTTTTAATATTCTCAGTTTGGGAACAAAAAAGAAATCCCCAAAGATCCATGCAGAAAGTCTTTTCCCAGGAAACTGACCTGTCCAAATCTGATTGGCAGGGGCTGCTGGCTATTGCACTCCTCCCAAATCCCAGCAATTAATGGTAATGTACAATGTAATAATAATAATCATAATAATACCAAACACAATTTATTATTTTTCTTTTTTAAGGAATGACAAACTGAATAATTTCAAGAATACTGATTTGTAAAATGTGAATGATTATTTGCATGAATATAGGCTTTTGAAATTACATTTGATTATACACAATCGCACACATGCATACATGGTTTACTCTAAAGATACTATCATAATCTTAACTATTCTATGACTGAAATTATTAAAAATGATTCTTAATGGGGTGGCTAGGTGGCACAGTGAATGAAGCACAGACCCTGGAGTCAGGAGAACCTGAGTTCAAATCCAGCCTCAGACACTCAACACTTACTTAGCCTTGTGACTCTGGGCTAATCCCTTAACCCCAAAAAGCAAAAAAAAAAGAAAAGATTCTTCACACCTGCTCCCTCAACCAGTAAAACTAAGTGATATTTTCATGTTACCTGAAAGAATTTAATAAAACTGGAAGGTGTACCATATCCCCTTCATCTAGCATTACATAATTCACTATTTCCTGACAAGATGTTTGCTTGAAAACATTCTTTATTGCCTTCATTTCATTACATTTTCTTAATGCATTCATGTGTTAAATGAATTGAATTTTAAACTTCTAGATGTTTTGATATATGAAATATAATAGACATATAGTTTCATCATAGAAAACATAATTTGGGAAAGAGGGCAGAATTAAGGAACTTTTTTTTAGAGGATGCTTTTTTTTTCTTTTTGGAGGGGGGTGGATGGGGTATTTGGGGTTAAGTGACTTGCCCAAGGTCACATGGCTAGTAAGTGTTAAGTGTCTGAGACTGGATTTGACCTCAGGTCCTCCTGA
The DNA here is from genome assembly GCF_028583685.1 of Petaurus breviceps papuanus. Classification (NCBI taxonomy): domain Eukaryota; kingdom Metazoa; phylum Chordata; class Mammalia; order Diprotodontia; family Petauridae; genus Petaurus; species Petaurus breviceps. The sequence continues at coordinate 14,173,124 of NW_027187327.1, forward strand.
CTCCAGGGATGGTGTTCTATTCACTGCACCACCTAGCTGCCCCTAAGGAACTTTTAAAAAAATCAAAATTCGTGCTGGAGATAATGGATACCCTAATTTACAATGCAGCTCAGAAGTTCCTTTTAAATGCATTTATAAGATGCTTACTTTTAATCCTAGTAGTGCACCTGATTCTTTGGGCATGGTTGTTCTCTTGTTAAGAATAACACGTCCAATTAAGCGGTCACCCTCTTTAGATGGTTGCCACGTTACAGGATGCTGTTAAAAGTAGGAATAAAAGAAAAAAATAGATATATTTCACACATAGGAAGAATTAATATCATATATATATATATACATATATATCACAATGTAATTATGACTACCTCAGCTAAAAAGTAGTCTAATAGAAATTCTTCATATTAGTAGGTCTTGTTTCTAGGTTTATTAAAATTTGATTTACATATTGTTTGCACTAGACATTTATCAAACTCAATATAATTAATGACATCATTAACAGAATGACACCTTTGGAAAGAAATTAATCTAAATGTTTAAAATTTATCTTCCTGTTTGCTTCAAAAACATTGATTTTTTTTTACAGTATTTTGGTTTCTAGATTTCATGCAACTAATGTATTGAATGTCTAGTGCAAATACATTAATACTTTTTAACTTAAGAATCATCTTTTACTTTAAAATTATGAAATCTAGAATTTGTTGATAATGGTGTTTTTCAAAATCACATGCTGAGTTCTTTAAATTAAGAAAAGTAAAATTTCCTACGATGTTACAAGTTTCACAATGAGGCAGAACACTAGAAGTATCTATGAGATATTAATGCAACCAACAGCTAATGATCAGCCAGAAATATAATTGAGGCCTGAAAGGTTAATTTCACTCTGTTGCTTACCGAACTTATAGGAGAAGTCTCCCTACTGGGCCACGTTGTAGGATCCAGCCAGTAATAATCCAAGTCACCTAAAGAACATAAACAAAAAGACATGAGTACGTTCTCAAAATGGAAAAGACATCACTATGTGTTGTTTCTTCACGGTCAATTATTATAATTGCCTTAACTTCATCCTCTGCCCTGAACTACAAAACCACAGTAATACTGAGAATATTGAGATTTAGAAGATACAATGTGTAAAGTGATATATAAAGAAGAGGAAAATAATGGATTCACTAATATGAAGTTGACTTCACTGCTGTGGAATTGCCTCTTCTATTAATTGAAATTGAGATGAATATTGAGATGATATAAACATCAGAGAAACTCCCTCTCCATTGTTCATATCACCTATATCATCACTATCATTCTTTAAAGTTGTCCTCTCTTTTCCAGATCCAATAGATTCATATTATACTTATTTCTGGGAGGTAGCCATGATCCACCAATCAAAATAAAATCAAAATGATTAAAAAAAACACCACCCATGCCAATAGCTTCCTAGGATCTATTGAGATCAATATATGAAAAGAATGAAGGACTTTGAGATAGCTGATCACCTAAAGAACAATACCAAAAGAATATATGTACAGGGTTTTGGTGAGGTTTTTTTTGTTTTTTTGCCTGATTTTCTAAGAAAAAAAAGGAAGTTATGGGTAAGATATGAACAAAAGAAAAACGACAGGATACAGATATTTTAAAGATAAAATTATTGAGTCAGTTTAGAAGGGAAGAAGGTCATAAAAACTTAGAGACCTTTTTCAAGGTCCCAAATAGGTATATTAAGGTTATTTGTAGAGAGTGGGTCCACTCTAGAAAGAAAAGCAGAAAGGAGCATATTGGATAATGTTGGTGGGTATTGTGTATTAGGAAAAGGCCACAAATCTATTAAGTATCAGATTAGTGCAATGAGGCCAACAGAGGTTCACACTGAAGCTTGAGGTAGGTCAGTCAGTGTCAGAATGCTTGATTAAATATTGGAAAGTAGATAAATTAGGTCCCTTCATAGATTATGAAAAAAATGGGAAGGATAAGTCATATCAAAGGTAGAAAATTATTTTAAAAGAATTATAACAGTCTATCAAAAATATGTACATTAAGAATCTGTAGCATCCAGAATTCCTATTTCAAAACTCATATATGTACCAATTTTTTACCTTAACCTATATGATATTTTTAGAAGGCAAAAAAGGATTTTGTGTATTGCATTATAATTCTAATAAATATTCATTGGTCTTGTGTAGTATAATATCTCAATACTATAAATAGCTAACTGCTAGGAACTAAATTGAAATACAAAACATTCTGTAAGGTCATTATGGATTCAACCCATATCCTTTGTCCCATATATCTACTATTCATAAAAATTCAAACTCTATGCAGTGTTTGTTCCCAAGAACTGCTTTTTAAAAAACTATAACACCACAGAGGGAAATGAGTATCCTCTAGAAAGAATGTGTGACACAGAGGATAATTAAGTATTTTTAATCAATTTTTAAAATATCTTCCAATTTTTTTCTAGTTTAAAAAAGAGGAATGCTCCCATATCTTCAATATTGGGAGACCTTCCGCATTTAACAGTGCCAAAGCTATAATTAACACTAACAATTTTAGACATTTATCTATAAATATTATCATAGCTCTCTTCATGATTTTTATATAAAAAGTACACTACTATATGCATATACCATGTAATCCACTAACATTTATTTTTTTTTCTTGATTTTCTCTAAAACTGTTTGATTAAATTAAGGTTTAATGTGTGAACATCATTAAGCAAGGAAAAAATATAAATATATATCTTGCTATGTCACGAAAGAAACACTTCAGAAGAACTGAATCAGAGATTTATAGCCAAAAAGGATCTTAGTGGTCGTTGAATCCAACTTCCTCACTTTGTAGATGAAGAAATTGAAGTCCAGTGAGCTTAAGTGAATTGTTCAAAGTCACACAGGTCATAAGCAGCAGAGCAAGCATTTAAACACAATTCTTCACATTCCAGAATCATTGTTCTTTCTACTACTACTACTAATTGTAATAATTAACATTTTTATAGTACCCAGTATGTTTCTGACACCTACTAAGTGCTTTAAGATTATTATTTTACTTCATTCTCACAACAACCCTGGGAAGTGAGTGCTATTATTATTCTTTTACAGATGGGGAAATTGAGGCAGAGAGAGAAGTGACTTACCTAGGGCAACACCGGTAATTAGTGTTTGAGGCTGGATTTGAACTCAGGTGTTCTTAGCTTCAAGTCTAGTGCCTGATCTACCCATCATCAAGGCTTGATCTATACCTACCAGGTTTTGTCCATTTTGCCCATCCCCATTAGGCAAGACAACCTCTAAAATGTCTCAAGAAAATAAATATTGATACTATTCATATAGAACAAAAGAAAAAAAAGATACAGGCTTCCTCAGTAATTTGTTTTAATATCTAAGAATTGTTGTCTAGGAAAAACTCTTTAGATCATATCTAACATCCTCATGCTAGATTTTAAATCAATTCCCTTTACCATGAGTGATGTGGCAGGTAGGTGGTGCAGTGGATAGAGCAATGCACTTGGAATCAGGAAGCCATCTTCCTATGTGCAAATATGGCCTCAGACATTTATTGGCTGTGTGGCTCTGGGCAAGTGTCTTACTCTGGTTTGCCTCAGTTCCTCATCTCTAAAAGCTGTAGAATGAAATGGCAAACTAGTCCAGTATCTTTGCCAAGAAAACATGAAATAGGGTCACAAAGAGTCAGGCATCACTGTATATGGCACCTTATCTTACATTTGTAAATATTTGTATCTCAATAGCCTAAATTAATTCTGTGATGAATCTAGAAGAAGGAAGGGAATAAGAATTTTATATGGCACCTATTTGTCAGGCACTGAACTAAGTTCTTTACACTAGTCTCATTTTATCCCTCCAGTCTTCTTACACCTTGATCTCCTCTGTAATCTAACTCTCTACTCAACAGTGAGACACTCTTATCTCCCAATGCCTCACACTTTCATCAGCTGTGCCTTATGCCAGGGATTTCCCACCTCCCTATCTCCAATACCTGACTTCCCCAGCTTCCTTCAAGTGCCAGCTAAAATTCCACCATTTACAAGAAGCCTTTCCTGATCCTCCTTAAATTGCTGTTTACTACCTTATATTATCTCCAATTTACCCCTCATATATCTTGATTTTATATACCTGTTTTCATGTCACACACACACACCCCATTTGAATGTGAGCCCCTTGAGAACAGGGACTGGTTTTGCCTTTCTTTGTATTGTCTATGCCTAGCAGAGCACCTGGAACATAGTAGGTATTTGATTAATGTTATTGACTTGACCTTGCTTGTCCTCACTAATTCTACTCATGATCATACCTATTATTATGATAGTTGTTATACATTTGCTACAATATAAAAAGCTTTTGTAGCTATTTACTATAGCTACAAGGCTCAGTGGATGGAGCACTGGTCCTGCGCTCAGGAAGACCTTAGTTCAAATGTGATCTTGGACACTTACTAGCAATTTGACCCCAGGCAAGTCACAACTTCTGTTGCCTTATCACTCCAGTATTTTTGCCAATAAACTCATGGACAGTATGGGCCATGGTGTCACAAAGATTCAGATACAACTGAACAACAAACGGCTTTAAAGTGATAATCTTTTACTTTTGTATGTAGCCACTAAAAATAACAAACCTCAAAATACATATTCAATATTACCATATAGAAGATTTACTATAGTATAGCTCCTTTTGTATTCTATTCAAATTTCTCATAGCAGTTTCTGGGGGATATTTCTAATACCATCAATTAAATTATGAAAGTTCATTAATAAGTTTATATAAAGAAGTGATTAGACCTTAGATATCTGAATCTAATTATAGTTTACTCTTTTCTTTAAATTACTATATTTTCAAAGGAATTATTGACTTTCCGAGTTTACTCATTTGTCATTATAATCCATTTTTCTATTATTAATAATAAAAGGAAAAACACATTTACACATTCAATAAAATTTGTTCCTCTAAGATTAAAAATTTTCCATGCCACTAACATATTCCCATTATCATATTTACAACAAGTAATTAATACTATTGAACTCACAGTGGCATAATGTATAAAATGATAAATGCATGGTGTATGTTTATAGAATTAATTTGAAAATATGCTGGGTCTAATATTGATTAAAATTATATAAGAACTAATTTATAGTGATCATTAATATGAAATATGGAAGGATATGAGTCCTATACCTTCAACATGTTGATAAATGAATATAATGCAAAGCTTTTGATATAAAGTTCAATAAAGTGTTGTATTTGAGGGTATTGTTTATAGTGAGTTTTCTAGAAGTAGAAATGTAATTTAATGAATTAATCAGTATATGTAATTTCTACACATAACTTTCAAAGTTATCTCCTCTATTCTCAAATCCTTTGCCCTCTTTTTCTATCACCTGGCCAAGTCCCAATCCTGAATCAGTCTCACAATCTATCGTCTCACCACTGGAAGAAGTCAAATGTGAATAGGGTGAACTATAAATGTATGTTATCTAATCATAAATGGGAGCTCCCTAGTAGTGGAAACACTTTTATTCATCTTGATTAAATCTATCACATTCTTCACAGCAATCCAAACTTTCTCAAACCTCCTCTACCACATTTTGCCTTGTCCTCTACCTTCTTTAGAGGGCCTCCTCCTAATTTACTAAGAAAACTGAGTCCATATATGATGAATTCTCTATTCTCCCTTATTCATCTCCTTAAAATCATTCCCTATTCTCTCCTCTTTTGCATACATCCCTGATGAAAAGTTGAGCCTCGTCCTTGCCAAGTCAACTTTTCCTGGTTTTTCAATATTTAAATGTTCCCCATGGTTTTTGTTGTTATTTATTTTGTTTGTTAGTTTCTTTGGTGGAGAGGGTAGTTCACTACTTGCTACCTGTGCTTTGCAAACAATTATCAATCAACAAGTATTTATTAAGCACCTACAACGCACCAGACAGTGCTGAATGCTATAAATACAAAGAATGAACCAATGCCCACGAAGAACTTACATTCTAATGTGGAAGATAAGTACTTATATAACTTTTAGCAGTATAAATATAAAGTGAACAAATACAAATATATAAAATATAATTAAAAGCAAGGTAGTTTTAGGTGGACGGCAGTTAGGGACAGAACAGGATTCATACAGAAGATAGTATTGGAAAGCATCATAAAAGAAGAGAGAGACTTTGAGGAAGGGATAAGGAGGGAATTCATTTCAGACTTGGTTTGGCCAGCACAGACATGTAAGTGGGAGATGGTCTGTATAGGAAATGTAAAAAGTGGAACAATGTATAATAAAGCTGGAGGAATAGGATGGGGCCAAGTTTTGCAGTCAAGCTTTAAGTCTTAAATAGAGGAGTCATAGTGATTCTAAAGGCAATAGGAAGCTACTAGAGTCACTTAAGTAGGGGAATCATTTGGTCTGAATTTTGCAATAAGAAGTTTATAATCTCATCTTCAGTCAGCTACAGGTCTTGTTTTAACTGATTGTATAGAGTTTCTCCATATTTGGTAGCAAAATACATAATCAATCTAATTTCTGTATTGACCATCTGGTGATGTTCATATATAGAATTGCCTTTTGGGTTGTTAACAAATAGTGTTTGCAATGACCAGCTAGTTATCTTGACAAAACTTAGTCTTTACTCTGTTTCATTTTGTATCCAAGGTCAAATGCCTTATTCCAATTATCTTTTGATTTCCTACTTTAACATTCTAATCCCTTTTGATGAATGTGACATTTTGCTTTAGTGTTACATCTAGGAGAAGTTGTAGATATTCATAGGACTGACCAACTTTGTCCTCTTTATCATCAGTGGTTGGAGCACAGACTGTGATATTGAATGGTTTGCTTTGGATTTGAACAGATATCATGTGGTCAATTTTGAGATTATACTAAGTATTGTTTTTCTCACCCTTTTTTTGACTATGAGGACTACTTAATTTCTTTATGAGATTCTTGCCCACAGGAATATATGTAGTTATAGCCTGAATTAAATTCACCCTTTCCCTTCTATTTAAATTCACCAATACTCAAGATGTCAATGTTTAATCTTTTTATTTCCTATTTGACCACATCCAGCTTACCTTGGTTCATAGATTTTGCATTCCAGGTTCCTATGCAATATTGATATTTAAAAAACCAGACTTTCCTTTTATCACAGACACATCTGCAGCTAAGCTTCCTTTCAGCTTTTGCCCAGATTCTTCATTAGTACTAGAGCTATTTGTAATTGGCCTCACTCTTCACCAATAGCATGTTGGACACTTTCTGACCTGAAGGGCTCATCTTCCAGTGTCATTTCTTTTATCATTTTAATACTCTCCATGGAGCTTTCTTAGCAAAGATATTGGAGTGATTTACCATTTCTCTCTCCAGTAGATTAACTTTTGTCAGAACTCCTGTCCATTTTGAGTAACCCTATATGGCATAGGTCATAGTTTCATTGCCATGACAAGGCAGTGATCCATCACCTTGCTAACAAAGGTCCATAATCAAAGGTATGGCTTTTCCAGTAGTATTATATGGCTGTGAGAGCTGGACTATAAGGAAAGCTGAGTAGTATAGAATCAACACTTTTGAATTTTTGTACTTAAGAAGACTTATGAGTTTCTTGGACAACAACAAGGTAAAATCAGTCAAAACTTAAAGAAATTAATTCAGGCTGTTCATTAGAAGGTCAAATACTGAATTGAAACTTAAATACTTTGGCCACATAATGAGAAGACAGGGCTCACTGGAAAACACCCTGATGTTGAGAGAGACTGAAGGCAAAAGGAAAGGGGGATGACAGAGGATGAAATGGATAGATAGTATCATGAAGCAATGAATCTGAACCTCGACAAACTTTGAGAGACAGCGAAGGTTACATGGATCTAGTTTGCTATGGTCACACAGAGTAAGACATCACTGAATGGCTGAACGACAAAATCATGTTATCAGATTTGTACTTATGGGAAATTTATTTGGAAGAATGTGTAGAATGTATTGGAGTGGGAGAGACAAGGTTTAAAAATCAAGGGTTTCCTTCTATAATCCAGGCAAGAGGTAATGAGGGTCTAAAACAATACCCAGGGACCCGTTCTCTTCTTTCTTGGGAATCTAACCAGCTCCCTACAGTGGCTGAATTAGAATTTCTATGCATGTTTCTCCAATCTATACATGAAGATCTAACTCTCCCCTGAACTCCAGACCCATGCTTATTACAAACTGCCTCCTAGAAATATCTACATGGATGTCTCAAAGGCTTCTCAAATTCAATATGTCCCAGGGAGAAAACATACTATTCTATCCAAAACATCTAAGCTTTCTCCAGTCTTGCCTATTTTTCATTAAAGCACTGTCCTTTCAGCCATCCAGTTTCACAACCTCAGGGTCATCTTTGACTCTTTCTCCCTCATTTCCTATATACTATAGCCACCAAGTTTTAATAATTTTATCTCCACAACTTTACTTGTCTCCATTCACTTGTATTTATGTCTATCAGTCATTCAATGAGCATTTCTTTTTTTTTTTTGCTTTTTTGGAGGGGGGAGCGCAGGGCAATTGGGGTTAAGTGACTTACCCAAGGTCACATGGCTAGTAAGTGTGTCAAGTATATGAGGACAGATTTGAACTCAGGTCCTTCTGAATCCACAGCCAGTGCTATTCACTTTGCCACCTAGCCACCCCTCAATGAGCATTTAAGTATTTATTATGTATCAGACATTGTGCTAAGCACTGGAAATATAATGAAAAGCAAAAATAGTCCCTTTCCTAAAGGAATGCACATTCTAAGGAGGAAAAAGGAATTGGCAATCACTCTGTGTGTGTGTATGTTATATCTGTATATCTGGCACTAATCTCTAATAAAGTCACATATCCTGTTCACATTTGTATGTAGATAGATAGATAGATGGACAGACAGACAGACAGATAGATAGATAGATAGATAGATAGATAGATAGATAGATAGATAGATAGATAGATAGATAGATAGATAGACAGATCTGGGAGTCATCTGATTAAACCTACAAAAGATTACAAGATCACCAAGGTAGATAATTTAAAGCAAAAATGAAAATAAGCCCCAGGACATAGACTTTTGGGGAAGGTAAAGTAAATGAGCATGACATGGAGAAAGAATCAGCAAAGGAGCCTGAGGAGTACCCATTTGAAGGAGTACTTATACAAAGAGGAAGAGAGCCAGAAGACAACCTTGTTAATAAGAGCCTAGAAAGGAGAGAGACCAGAAGAATAAAGTAAGCAACTGCATCAAAATACTGTAAAAAGGTCAACAATGATGAGGAGTGAGAAAAGGCCATTAGATTTGGCAAGTAGATGATTTGTAACTTTGGGAAGAGCAATTTAATTAAGGTATGAAGTCAGAAGTCATACAAGAGGATTTACCAGAATGAGGAGAGAGGAAGCAAAGGCAATCAATGTAGAAGACTCTAAAGATTAGCTAAGAATGGGAAAAGAGATATAGGAAAAAAGATATAAGGAAAAGAGATGGCAGATGGGAATAGCAGGATCTAATGAGTATATTTTAAGGATAGGAGAGACAAAAGGATGTTTTAGGCTGCAAAGAAGGATCCAGTAGATCAGGAGAGATTGAAGATGACAGTGCTTACAATCTGCTAGAAACAATGGGATGAGATAAGATCAAGGATGTAAGCAGAGGGATTGGTCTTGGTGCAGAAAAAGGCCATCTAAGACCAGAGTGAAAGGAGAGATAATGGGAGAAGATAGGAGAAATGTTGTGAGAAAAGGAGAGGAGAAACGAGCTCTTGGTATATGGCATTATTTTTTCTATGAAAAAAAGGCAAAGTCCAAAGTTAAAAGGATGGAGGAGAGGTGATGTGGGAGGCTTAAAGAGAGACCAAAAGGTTTGGAACAGCCACTATGGAGATTTCAGATGGAAATACATAGGAGAAGAATAAAATATTTGCCTTAATGCAGTAAGGACCAAATTGAAGTTAGATAACAAATTTTTAGTTGGCCCAGACAGCTCAGTTTTGTGATTTTGTCCAACTCTATTCAGTACTACATGAATAGGACAGAAAGCAACAGATGGTCATGATAATCTCAGCTGCAGATTTGGCAACCCACGATATATGATAGGACCAGGGGGAAGGAATTTAAGAGCAGAAAATAGTGTAGAATGAGTTAGTACAGGAAGGAATCAAGACAGGGAAGGGAGGAGAGTATAGCCAGTGCACAGATAAATGCCTGGGAAAGAATAAATGAATAGAACAGAACAGTTCCCTCATCACACCTTAATTGGATGACTGCAAAAGCCTTCTAATTGGTCTTCCTGCCTCCATTTTCTTCCCTCTCCATTCCTTTTCCCAAATTGATATTCCTCAAACACACATCTGACCAGGACACTTCTCAATCAATCCATCAATCAATGAACATTTAGTAAGCACCTATGTGCTCAACATAATGCTTAGCACTAGGGATACAAAGGAGGCAAAAGATATATCCTGCTTTGAAGGAGCTTACAATTTAATGGAAAGCTTACAATATAAGGAGGTGGGGGGGCAGCTAGGTGACATCTTCATGATGTCATCTTCATGAGTTCAAATCTGGCCTCAATTCCTTACTAGGTGACCCTGGGTAAGTCACTTAACCCTGTTTGCTTCACTTTCCTCATCTGTAAAATGAGCTGTAGAAGGAAATGGCAAACTATTCCAGAATTTTTGCTGAGAAAGCCCCAAATGGGGTCATGAAGAGTCAGACATGACTGAAAAAATGAGCGAACAACAAAAAGAATACAATGAGGGTCTTATAAAAATCATCCATTATTCCCATTTGCCTCTAGGATAAAATAAAAAATCTCTAGCTTAGAATTTAAATTTCTGCACAAACTAGATTCTTTCATTTCAATATTATTTCATGTTACTCTCATCATCCCCATCACTCCAGTCAAATTGATCTTTTAATTGTACCTAATACATGATATTCAATAAGCCCACTCTTGTGCTTTCCAAGTGTTGTCCCCAATGACTGGAATATACTGTCTTTTCTCCTCTGCTTCTAAGATTTCATAGTTTTCTCCAAAGAAAAGCTTTAATGCTACCTCCTGCAGTAGTCCATTATTGATGACCTAGTTGTTTCTACTCTCTAAATTTTAAAATTTCACTCCAGATAAATATTTACTATTCTATCTAAATGTTGTATCCTTCCAGTTGTAGGTAAGCTACTTGAGGGCAGGCACTATTTCTTTTCATCTTTTTTGTTTTGTTTTGTTTCCAGTACCTAGCATAGGCCATGTACATAACCATCAGTTAATAAATGCTTATTGAAATGAATTGAATCAGGCAAATAATCTTAAAAGGGACTTGGTTCATTCCTCAGAGAACTCATCTCTAGTAAAGATTTAGTTATTTATCATATAAACAATGATTTCTATGATTTAAAAACTGATAGGCCCTTACATCTGCCACCATAAGATAATATATCCCATAAGGAGTTGGACAACATCAAATAAGCAAAAATACTAACATAATAATAACCAATAAAACAACTAAAGTGATAATTAAAATGATAAAAATTAAAATATGACAATGCAAAATTTGTAAGTACCAAATTTTTAAGAGAGAAACTTGTTTCTTCTAGAAATTTCATGTCAAATGTACATTTAGCTAATGTATAATCAAATACATAGAACCTAATGTACTATATGTTTAAGATATAGGTGTTGAAAGAATATCTATCAAATTTCGGACAGTTATGGAAATGTTTAAAGCTTCTCATCTTTAAGAGAAGAGGTTCTATTTCCCAAGTAATCAATCAGTCAACAAAGATTTGCTAAGTGTCCTCCATGTGTCAGATACTGAGTAAGGTACTGCTCATACAAAAATGAAACAGTTCCTGCCCTCTGGGAGCTTACATTCTAAATCCTTGGGGCAGATTCCTTTGTTAAATTCAAAGCAAAAAGGGGCAGCTAGGTGGTGCAGTGAGTAGAGCGCCAGCCCTGGAGCCAGGAGGACCTGAGTTCAGATCCAGCCTTAGACACTTAACACACACACACACACACACACACACACACACACATACACACAAACAAACAAGCCATATGACCTTGGGCAAGTTACTTAACCCCAACTGCCCTCCAAAAAGCAAAAAAAGAAAAAAAAATTCAAAGCAAAAGTATTTGTGATTGGGTTCATTATTTCTGCCTTCCACATGTGAGCTGCCAAACCACAGCATTAGAGTGGATCACAGATAGGCACTTTATTTTTCTAAGTTCAACTAGTTGTGAGTGAAGATTTATATAGAGCTCAAACAATTTCCAAGGAAGTCTGTCCAGAATTCTGACCAGTAATTAATACAAACAACTTTAAAATGATCGTCTATGCTTCTGAAATTTTAATCTCTCCATACAAAGTAGAAGACATTACATGCACAAAAGTAAAATTAAAAGAAGTGATTGTCAACAATACCTCTTCTTAGGTATCAGGAGTTGATTAATTAACTTGTTGTTGGTTAACAAAATGTTTTCTTTTATTCTCCCTTTTGAACCATTTCTTTCATCATTAAAATCTCTACCTGTGGGCAGTTAGATAAGACAAAGTTGTACCTGGGTAATGTATCATTAAATGGTAATAATAGCTTCATGAGAAAGATAATTGTGCATATATTGGACTAATCCCTGACCAAAATATATGTGTATAAACACTCATAAATACACAAATCTGGACAGCAAAGCAGCTAGGTGGATCAGTGAATAGAATGTTGGGTCTAGAGTCAGGAAGACCTGAGTTCAAATCTGACCTCAGATACTCACTAGTCATGTAACCCTGGGCAAATCATTTGACTTCTGTTTGCCTTAATCCATTGGAGAAGGAAATAGCAAACCACTCCAGTGTCTATGACAGGAAAATCCCATATGGGGTCAGGAAGAGTCAGACATTACTGAACAACAACAAAAACAAATCAATATCTATCTCTTTATTTTTTTTATGTCTCACGATTCTAAGTGCAATTATGAAGTATGCTCTCATCTTAATATTAATCCCACACATACATACACAAAACATTTATATTGTGTTCATACATTTTTAGAATTTTTTTAAATTGGAAAGTTATATGATATTAAACTAATCATAAAATTGTCTTGGAAAATAAGATCTGAAAACTGAAAAAAAATGTGACAGTATTATGCATTATGAGATTATGGTAAATGACAGTAGAAAAAAAATTTCTTTATCATAGTAGTCCAAATTAAAAGGTTCCTCAACTAATAAAAGGAAACTATATTTGAATGAGGAAACTAATATAAAGTTGCAGTGATGGAGCTATCTTTGTACAAAATCAGTGCCATGCTGGGGATAACAGACATTTATTAACTCCATCTCAACTTATTTTAAAACGGTATAAGGGAAAGATAAATAGAAAAGTTGAAATAGCTGAATTCTCCATACTGACTTTAATATGAGAAGGAAATTATACATTTTTTCTCATGACTACTGTGGCAAAACTTTAAAATATGTTAAATACATACAAATTCAGGCAATGACTTTTTTTAAAGTTCAAAATTTTGATTTAGTTCCCAGGAGAGTAAATGGTGACTGAACAGTGAACTATCACTGGATAGAGAACCACACTTGTGGTCGGGATGACCTGGATTCTATTTCCACCTCTGATATAAAAGGGTTGTATGACTCAAAGTGAGGAAAATAATCATTCAATTCTATAGGCACAGCAAAGCAGGGGCCAGTCTTCATTGGTAGAAGGTGCTCCCTCACTGGGAGGCCCCTACACCCAAAAAAGCACAGATATGGTAAAAAAAAAAAAAGATGTTTTGAAAGTCTGAATTATCCAGAGTCTACCTTAAACTCCTACTAATTTGTCAAAGACAAAGAAATCTTATCAATACTTGGTTGATGGTCCTGATTATGGTGATAATAATGATGTCCCTGAAAATAGATATCCATATATATTAAAGCATGCATTGAGCCCATTATTTCAATCTAAAATTAATAGAGAGTAATTGTCTACCTTTTACTTCATGAAATGGGTGATGGTGGCTATCTTTGTTTCTGTCTTGCTTCCTATCCCACCTCCCCTCCTATATGATAGAGAATTTTTATATAGATTCTGACAACTTCGTAGGTGACTGGGGGTGTTTTTAGCCCAGGGACAAATAAAAATGTACAAAAAGGGCTTTCTGTTCCTTGAGTTCCTTGTACAAATTTGTGTTCTTTGACCTGAAAGGGAAACTCGAGCTCAAGGCCTGTCCCTCTCCCCCTCAAAATTAACTCATATTTTATTCGTATTTTATTATGTATTTTGCACTTATGTATATACTATTTTCTCTCAGTAGAATATAAGCTCCTTGAGGACTGAAACTGTTTTCCTTTTGTTTTTTCTCCCTAGCAACTATAATAAATGCCTGTGAAATTGAACTGAATTGAAAAATTAAGTACTTCATACTTTTAGAGTAATGTTTAACTGTGTTTTTTTTTTAATTTCCCTATGAGTTCATTTTCAAAAGCCAGTGTGGAAACAGGGCTAGGTTGCTTTGGTACATAAATGTGTTGATACAAATCAGGTTGACTAAGCACTTAAAACTTTATGTCATGTAGTAATATACGTCATACAAAAAGCTACCTTGGGGCGGCCAGGTGGCTCAGGAAGTAAGAGCACCAGCTCCAGTGTCGGGATGACCTGGGGATCAAATCTGGGCTCAGATACTTAGCACCACACCCAGAAATAACTGGCAGTGTAACCTTGAGCAAGTTACTTAACCCTGATTGCTTTAAAAAAAAAAAAAGCTACCTCAGCAAAAAGAGGTAGTCTATTCTCAGTGTCATCTTTAGAGCTGTGCCACAGATAATCTTGAGAATTAGTCATGTTCTACAGTATAGGTGAACAGCAGCTAGGTGGCTCAGTGGCCAGAGCACCAGACCTGGAGTGAGGAAGACTCATCTCCTGAATTCAAATTTGTATTCAGAAACTTGCTAGCTTTGTGACCCTTGGCAAGTCACTTAACACTGTTTGCCTCCATTTCCTCATCTGTAAAATGAGCTGGAGAAGGAAATGGCAAGCCATTCTAATATTTTGCCAAGAAAACCTGAAATGGGGTCATGAAGAGGCGAACACGACTAAAACAACAGAAAAAACAAAAACAGTCTAAATGGCCCAGGTGTTCTTCTTGCAGTATTGAACTTGTATAGGAAGTCCTTGACATTTCCACTCTCAAATTCTGCTTACTATTAGGCTGAGGAAGAGGAAAATTAGACTAGACTCTTCTGTGCACCTCAAACTTTTCAGTTCAACTAAGATTTTCCACTTTTTTCATTTTCTAACTTTGAAAGCAAAACTTTTAGATGCACAGAGAGGCTTGGGAAAAGTAGCTTCTTAAAGGATATTTTACCAAAGCATAGTCTGAATATCTTAATCCATTTTGTTTTTAAAAAGGTGCAAGGGGAGGAGGTATAATATAAAATAGTATTAGACTCTAAATGCTAAGCAGAGTTTTTCTAATCAAAATACTCAATATAAATTACTTTAAAAAAACGAAACAAACCAAAATACTGTTTCAATTCTGTGCTCACTGTTTAACCTTGAATAAAATAGGAAGCCATTGTACTCCAATTTTCCTATTGCTCATATTACTAAACTTTTATAAGATGATTTGCAATCATGTTATCCCTTACAAAACCCCCTGAGCTTCTAACATCTACTTAATTAAGGAAGACAACCATGGTATAAAAAGATTAAATGACTTTGGTCACTCAGCAGCTTTACAGTAATACCAGAAATATGTATCCTACCTACAAATTAGAATGATAGTGGTGTTTACTAAGATGCTTTGAAAACTATTCAAGAGAAGTACTTTAAAAATGCAATTTCCATTGTAACTTCTTGTATAAATCTGCTTATCAAAATTACTCCATGACCTCAAACTTTAATCCCAATTTTTGCTTAAAGAGGAAAGAGATGCTTTTCACATAGAAGTACTGATAAAAATGTAAATCCTATTATTGTCCTTCTACTAGCTGAGAGAACTCCCATAAATTTGGAGAAGGGATCTGCAATAGCTCAAGCACTCTTTTAATGACAGAAATTAGAGACAGAGTTTATTTGGACCTTCCACCATAGCCAGGGCTAATTACTGAAAAAGAGATAAAACTAGTCTAATTCAGTTGTAGGGACTGTTACAAATTACTGATTTGTGAAATAATTAAGCTGAAAAAAACATGCCAACACAGGCTTAATCTATGGTTCATATATGTTATCACTGCTGTTCATACATCACACGTTAATACTGCTTTCCTTTTATTGTTCATTTTTAAATTGAGATAATAAGCTTAACCCTTATAGAAAAAAATCTAAAATGAATGGTTAGAATTTAATTTTATTCTGTCATGACAAGTGGGAAATGAAATTTCCCACTAATTATATGTCAGATTATCACTGGAAACATTTCCATGGAAACCATTTTATAATATTTAACTTACAGTTTTCAAAAGTATCATAATTACTTGTGAAATGTACCTTGGTCTCAGTATCTTGCTTTCTGTCATATGGCTAACTGCCAAGGATTCTATTTTCCTTCCTTTTTTCCTTCCTTCTTGAAGTGACTTACCCAAGGTCACACAGTTCAAAAGCACAGTCTTGACTCAAATTCATGTCCTTGATTCTAAAGTCATTGTTCTTTTCACTGTACAATGTTGCCTACATACAATAATAATAAGGCCTATATATAATAGTAATAGATAGTGGTGGACAAAACACAGATACTATTTTTGAGTTCAATTCTCTCCATTTTGAAAGGTAAGTACCATGGTAGTTTATTGAATAAAGGTATAAGAAACACATCCAAATAACCATGACACTCTATGGTATGTTTGTTCTTCGATTCTCCATGGACCTGGCTCCATGGATGCTTTCAATTTGGGAAGAATTGAATAGTTAAGATCCACTGTAATGCTAATTAACCAAAAGAACTTTATAAGTGACTTACTATGCTTAAGTAAGAATTTCCTGACACCTAGGAAGTGAGATAAAATTAAGCAAGGCAGGATGATGTAGTGGATAGGTCAATGGACTTGCAGTTGAGGAAACCTTTCAAGTCTCACCTCAGTCACTTGATAATTCTATGACATTGGGCTAGTCACTTAATCTCTCTATATGTCAGTTTCCTTATCTATTAAAAAAAATGGGAAATATATGTAAGGGGTGGATTCAATGACCTTAAAAATCTGTTCTAGATCTATAAATCTATGTTACTATGATCCTAAGTTTTGCATTCATTCCTAATTCAATAGGAAAGGAAAATAACTGAAAAAGGTTTATCTATATCTCTAGATAAATATATAAACATATATATGTAAATATATGTACAAATATATGTTTGTATGTATAATATTTAAGGCCACAAAAGTTAGGTTAAAATAATTAAAAAGGTTTAACAGCAAGTCATAGATGTATGAACTTCTTTGCATCCCAGTTTCTTCCTTAAAGAAGAAGGAGGTTGGAATAGATAACATCTGAAATTCCCTATGACTAGATCTATGATCTTATATAAACCTGTGAATATATGTATATATATAGTTGTGTGTATGTATGCATATATGTATGTATGCATGTCAATATACATGCATATGTATACAAACATGTGTATATTTTTATGTCAGGTTAAAAAGAATCTGCTCAACCTCCATGGGTATAGAAAGGTTAATTGTGCACTACAAATCAATAATTTAGCAAGCTAGATGGAGACTATTTTAAACATCATGTCCACACAAAGAGAAGAATTTGGGAAGTGCTGTACACAGGGTATAAATATTTAACTGCAACTTTCCAACTGACCAGGCTTCCACATTGACACTGAGTATTCCATTCACGTGGGAGAACAGGTTGTCACGTGCAAAGCCTCGGAATAACCAGCCAGGAAACCCTGTGGAAAAAATTGGGGTTTATTTGTTTTCATTGTTTGGGGACTTGATATTAACCACAGGCTTATGAAATTGTAGTGCTGGGCATGTTCTCAGCAGAGACATTAAAGAAACCACATGAGATGTAAATCATCTTTGATAAAGGGAGATGCCAATCTTTATCAAGACCTCACACCCAAGCAACACATCCTGCAGGCACTGACAAAACAGCATATCTTACAACAGTAATTCTGAACGTCAAATGAATTTCCCCTAGATTTCCATATTCCAAAGACATGGAAATGAGAACTATGGTGACTATTATGTCGTTGTAAATTAGTTATCCTAATTCCAAGGTTACAATGGCAAAAGATAATAAAGAGGAATTGCAAGGTTGTAAAGAACAGTGAGGAAGTGTACACAATGTCCAGCATTGATCATTCTTTCTCAAATATATATATATATATATATATATATATGTAAAAATTAAATATGGAAAATGAATCTACATCTCAGAAACAGTTCTGAGAATACAAAAGAAGCTTTGAGAAAAGATGCTTTGTGAATGTTGGTAGCACTGAATTTTCTTTCTTCTACTATGTTAACAAAAAAATTCAAGCCATAATATATAGCAGCCTTTTAAGTTAGATTTGCCCTGACTCAGAAGAGGCTACCTTGGGGGAAAAAAGTTTCAGAAATTTTGTTCAGTACTCTTTAATATTTGTTCACTTAGAGAAAACAGGTGTTTATTAATATGCTTAAATAAGGAAAACTAAATGCATCTGTGCTCATCTCATACAATTCTGTGTGCTAATGCCTTCCTTCATTAGGCACCTAGGTGATACAGTGGCTAGAGCACTAGACCTGAGCTCAAATTCAGCCTCAGACAATTACTAGCTATGTAACGTTTGCCCACCTCAATTTCTTCACCTGTAAAATGGAATTAAAATACTAGAACCTATCTCCCGGAATAGTTTTGAGGATAAAATGAAGTAAAATTTGTAAAGTACTTTGTACACCTTAAAGCACTATTTAGCTGCTAGCTATTATTATTACCAATTACAGAGTTCTAAATAAGGGGAAATGTACAGGGTGGTAGAAGGAGGAAAAAGATTAATTGTTTTCATTGTTGAAAGATCTGCTATTCAGTCACTATACTTCCAGTATGGAGGTACGGCAAAATACTTTTGCAAATTAGTAGACAGTCTTTCAGAAGTAGCTGTGGCCAAAAATATCCAACCCCCATGTGTCCAAACTGGTAAAAAAAAAAAAAAAAAAAAAAAAAAAGGACCTGCCTGATTTTAGATAGCCTGGTCTTTGAACAAGTCTATCTAATTATGGACCTTTCTGATTTGGTGGTACCTGGCAAAACTTTACTTAATATGCCTTTACCTTTACTTAATATAACTTTACTTAATAATTTACTTAAAATACTAACGCAATGTGTTAAGTCTAGGGAAACATGAAACAAAATGAAATAAAAATTAAAAGCTTTCTCAAAGAGCATACATTCTACTGAAGAGACGCAGTAAGTACACAGATGAGTAAAAACAAAGTAATTTGAGGAGGGATAGTGTGCAGTGAAATATGTGGTTCTGCTAAGGCTTGGCATAGGAATCAGCACCTTAACTAGAGAAGATAGGGAAAATAAAAGTTAGAGTTAGAGAGTGAAATTTAGGCATGGAGATCAATCTCTTTAAAGGCAAAGAGATGGAAGATGACATACAAGAATGTGGGACATTCTTGAAGGAGCATAATATGAACTGAACAGAAAGGTTGGTGGGAGCTGGTTCGTCAAAAATTTTAAAGTGTCAATTTGAGGAATTTAAAAGCAAAAAATAAAGCACTTTAGCATGGCCAAAACCACTTTTATGACCTTAGGAAAAGGAATCACCTCCCCAACAAGAGCCAGAACAACACAGTACATTGAATGCTGCTCAGTTAAATTCTGTCTCTGATTCATATTAACATTTTGACTATAAACACTTGTTAAATGCTATACAGTACAATAGAGAGTGATAGATTTAGAATCAGAGGATGTAGGTATAAATTATATCTCACTACATATGTAACGTTGGAAAATTTATTTAACCATTCTGGGATTCAGTTTCTCATCTATATAAAGAAGTTAGGCTAAATGACTTTCAAGGTCCCTTTTAACTCTAAATATATCTGTAAAATGGGGATAATAATACTACCTTCCTCACAGAATTATTGATTGTGAGGCTAACATAACCAATGTATACAAGTTATCAAGTTTAAATAGGTATGCAAATGTTAGTTGTTTAATAAATAATTCTGGGCTTTTAGGACTTAGAAAGAATTCAATAATTGATATTCACAATAAGTTCCAGTTATCAAAAAAAGAAAAACCATATTTAGTATACTTTGCCCCTCAGTATCAAAGTTCAGAGGGACCTGTTAGCACTTGCAAACTGTTACCAAGATTAACAATCTGTCCTCAGCAATTAATTAGAAAGAATAATTAATTGAAATCAGAAGTTTCCAGATGGCATAGATGTACTACAAGCAATCTTTGGTACTTTCCTACCAAGCCCTGACTACCTATGTATCTTGTCAGCACAGGTACAAAAAAAAATGCTAATACTGGTTGGGGCAACAATACAAAGGATGTGTGTGTGTGTCTATGTGTCTGTGTATTGTGTGTGCATGTATGCACCTGTGCATTTGTGTCTGTACACAAAAACATAAGCAATTTTCCTCCCTTGCTTGATGTACACAAATGTTTATTCCTACTCTGGTATTCATTTGCTTCTTCATGTAGCGAACTACTTCGAGTGAGGACTCAAAGCCAGCTATTCAAAATTACTTATTCTCCACAGGTTCTAGCTAGCCAATGGTAGAATATGTTAAGAGTATACTTTGGTGATACATTAGGGCAACCTAAATAGGAAAGGACTATTTTAACTAACATCTTATCAGAGTCAACTCATATTTGTAGTAATAGAGGATGTATTTGTTTATAAAAGATCTATCAGCTAGGTAGTACAGTGGTTACAGCATTGGACTAGGAGTAACGAAGATTTGAGTTCATTTTGCTTTACTTACTGGCTGTGTGATCCCGGGCAAGTCATTTAACCAGTTTGCCTACACTGCCTCTTCTGTAAAATGGGGATAATAATAGTTTCTACCTCTCATGGTTGTTGTGAGGATAAAAACAAGATAATATTTGCAAAGGTCTGTGAAAGCCTTGAAGTACTATAAAAATGTTAGCTAATATTCTTTTTCCCACAAATACTTCAGAGATAAAATATGGCGAATATTGGCAGGATTGAAAGGGAAAAGAGGGTCCTATGTTCTTCCTCATATCATCCTAGACCTGGAATACCCATGTAGGAGAGTTTTTGAGCCCTAAATTTTTTTAACTGAAGTAACAATGTCTGAATTATGAACAAAGAGAACAAAGTAATGATATGTAATGGAGTTGTCAAAGTGTCAAAAGATGAAATGTTTAATTTAAAAAGAAGCTACCAAATTCAACCTTCTACCTAAAAAACATTAATCAGTTACAGTCTTGTTACCATGAAGTTTTCAATGATATTCCTTTTTGTGTTACTCTAAGAAAAAAGAAACTGCTTATATTGATAATGATTGCAGTAATATTAAAATGACAATTATAATCTGGATATCAGCTATATTTATGCATCATGATTCCCTCAAAGACACTGATATTTTTCCATCCAAGAATAGGTTGTATTTCAAATAGATACGGGAAAAAAAAACAATCATCCCATTCTATCTTGTAATAAAAGAAAATCACCTAATGACAGACACAGATCACATCAGCATAACTAAACAGATGATACCATGGCTGATCCAATCATTCTGCTTGTCTGAACAATGATCTCAGATCATTACATGGACAATCTAGTTGATTTCCACACAGTCAATCTTGAAGATTGTCCCAAATGCCAACTGACCAAATGGGACTGACTTGGTTTGAAAAATACACCTTCCATAGTCTGTGGCATATAATAGGTACTTAGTAGATGGTAACTGAATTAATAAAGAATAGATATTTTATTATAATAATGTCTACATTAGCAAATTACGTGTCATTTATGACAAATGTTAATGAAGGTCTTAATATCCATAAATAGATTTTATTGATATGGGTATCAGGCTTGATGCTGTGATGTACATTACAATGATTATAACTGGAAAATATCAATCAAAAGAAACTGAACTCAATCTTATTTTCATTTCACTCCATAGAAATGGGAACATACATTTTAAAATATGACACATTTGCTATTCAGCTTAGAATTATATTTCAAACCACCCTGGAATATCGGATCAATGATGGTCATGGATCTCAAGTAGCAAAGCAGCATGTACAGCTTACTGCACTTGGAATCAGGATTACCTTCACCCCTTTCTAGTTCTGTAATCATTGGTGAATCATCTAATCTCAATGAGCCTCAAGCGATTCTCTAAGACTATATACTGAAACAGGGTTGCTATCTGCATGGATGGAATGGGTCCTTGACATTGAAAATACATTTGCATAGTGTTTTAAAATTTGTCAAGAGCTCTATTTATGATATCTCATTTGATCCTCCCAACAATCCTGTGAGGGAGGTGCTATTATTATATCTGCCTTATAGATGAGGAAACAGGTTGAGAAAGATTAAGTGACTTGTTAAGATTTGAAATCAGGTCTTTCTACTCCAAGTCCACTCTTCTATCCATTGAACAATCTAGCTAGATTAATTTTATTCATTTTTAAACTGAAAAATAATCTTGCATCCTTACTGAAAATTCTATTTGGATTTTTACTGTCCATAAGTATTTTTCATTTAAATATGATGTTATTAGTCTTCTTATCACCATCAGGTAAGTACTGTAGCTTCTATTTCTTTCTATTGCAGTGGGTCTCAAACTTTTTGTTCTCAGGACCCCTTTACATTCTTAAAATTATTAAATTAAACTAATAATAATAAAGAATAAAATATTAGATTTAATAAATTAAAATTTATAATAAATTTATATATAATATGTAATAAATTTAATAAATTATATTAAATTATTAAAAACAAAGAGTTTTTGCAGTTATATCTATCAATGTTTACTCCATTAGAAATTTTGAAATGTTGGGGGCAGCTAGGTGGCGCAGTGAGGAAAGCACCAGCCCCAGAGTGAGGAGGACCTGAGTTTGGTTCCGGCCTCAGACACTTCTTTGATACTTGCTGCCTCTACAAATTTGGGAAAATAACTTAACCTGTCTGGGTATCCACTTTTTCATCTGTAAATTGAAAGATTTGGACTAAATGTTCTCTGAGGTACCTTCCAACTCTAGGTGTATGCTCCAATGACTCAAATCCAAACTCTCTGGGTGAAAGTCTTCAAATGCTCCTAATGTATCATGCATGATCTAGGGTCAATCTTCAAGAGCTCAGCTTGACCATCATTCTGTGCCTTCCCTAACTCATACCAACACACCATGTCTGATCTAAAGTGAGATTGTCCTCTGATGTAAGGGTAATCTGGCATTGACTTGATTTTACCTCCATAATCAAGTCACTTATTTCCTCTAATACTGCTTTCACCCTAGTGCAAGCCCTTATCACTTCTGGACTATTACAGTATATTGCTGGTTTTTCTATTTACCATGAGCGTTTTCCTACTCCAATCCACCTTCCACTTAGTTGTCAATTAATCTTAAAGTATGGGTCTGATCATCTTACGCCCCTTCTCAATAAACTCTAGGAGTTCCCTATCACCTCCCAGATCAAATAAAAAATTCTCTATTTTGCATTCAAAGGCCCTCATAATATGCTCACTTCACCACATCTCCATTAATCTTATATTATCTTAAATATATTGTGATCTAGTAATCCTAGCCTTCTTTCTGTTGCTTGAACAAGACACTCCATCTCCAGACTGGCTGTTTTTACGGGCTACCCCACATGACTAGAACATTCTCCCTTCTCCTCATAACCTCCTGGATTCCTTCAGGCCTCAGCTGAAATCCCACCTTCCTATTCACCCTTATTACTAGTGCCTTCTCTCCATTGATTACCTTCAATTTATCCTACACACACACACACACAGAGTCACAGAGACAGAGGGTGCTTGCATGTTGTCTCCTCCATTAGACTGTGGGTTACTTGGAAGCAAGGACTTTTACCTTTCTGTGTATCCCAACACTTAGCACAGTGCCTGGCACACAGTAGATGTTTATCAATAGACTTTTTCCCCAAGACATTGGGAAGGTTCAATTGTGCTAACTGAAGCAATGCACTGAAGATAGAATGTTCCCATCTAAGAGGCGCTGGATCATTTTGAATAGAAACAATCTCCAGCAACTGCTTTTTTTTTTTTGATGTGGTAAGCATTACAAATAATGCATGAACTTTTTCAGTTATTTTTAATTCCATTAACATTGTGAGTGTTCATCTTTCAATCATGCTAACTCTTCGTAATCCCATCTGGAGTTTTCTTAGTACAGATACAGGAGTGGTTTGCCATTTCCCTCTCCAGCTCATTATATCGATGAGGAAATTAAGGCAAAGAAAGTTAAGTTAATTGCCCTGGGTCACATAGCTAGTAAGGTTTTGAGGTCATATTTGAATTCATAAAGATAAGACATTTCTAACTTCAGTATCCACTGTACCTATTAATATTACTAATAAATATTTAAAATTATTACATTAATTCTTTTTTGGTAATATACTATAGCTTATTTCCACCTATCCACCAACCTGTGGATCATTAGGAAAATTGCATGTAAAATTTTGTTTTGCTTTGGTTTGGTTTTTCCTTTGGACTAGCTTTCTGCTTTTATTTGGTATGGAAAAGTCTCAATGAGGAAACTCCTTTTTTCAAAGCAGATCAGCAACTACTTTGCAATTTATGACCTGAGAGATTTATGTGAGACACTGAGTATTTAAGTGACACTCATCATCTCACAGTCAGTATGTGTCAGGGTCAGGACTAGTGCGCTCAACCCTCAAAGGACACAGATCTCATCCAAAGCTGATCATCTGAGTGAACAGAGAATAAGTATTTGGGCCATGAGAAGGGAATATATGAGTAAGAAGAACTAGATTAGCATGAAGAATACCACAGAAAAAATCTGTAGAGTGACTTAAAAGGCAGATTAAAACCTGACTAAGCAGAAATGAATAAGAATTCAAAGAAAAGAGGGATTTCAATGGACAAAAAAAAAACCCACTGAGGAAGATAAAGATATAACAATAAAGTTTACAAATTGGTGTGAGATGATAGTGGATGCTAAGAAGCATCCTAATGATTTAACCAATCAGTCAACAAACATTTATTAAGATTCTACTCTTCACCAGGCACTATGCCAAGCTCTAGGGATACAAAAAAATTCAAAAATGTGCTTTAAAAGCATGGACCTATTTTAATGGGGGAGAAAACAACTATGTATATATAAAATAAATAGTGTATAAGAGAGAAAGTCACAGAGGAAAGGTAGTGGAGTTGTGAGAGTGTTTGGAGCAGAGAACAGATAAAAGGCATCTTGTTGAAGAAAGAATTCTAGCTGATTCCTAAAGGAAGCCTGGTAAAACTAGGGGGTAAAGAACACGAAGGAGAGCATTCTAGGCATGGGAAACAGCCAGTGAGAGTAGGGAAATGAATCATCATGTATGAGGAAGAGAAAATGGCAGTATAGCTTGATAGTAGAGTAAATAGTGGAGAGTAAAGTATACAACTGGAAAAGTAGAAAAGAGCAAGATTTTAAAGGGCTTTAAGAGGTAAAAAAAAATAGGAATTTTATATCTGTCCTGAAGGTAATGGGGCAAGGTTATATGGGAGTGACATGGTCAAATGAGTTTTAAGATCATTTTGGGAGCTGAATGGGGGGGGGGGTGGAGTATGGAGAGATCTGAGGCAGGGATACCATTCAGAAAGTTATTGTAATAACCTAGCTATGAGGTGATGAGAGCCTACATCAAGGTGGCAACTATGTTTGTAAAGGCAAAGTGACTTTTAAGAAAAATGTTGTGAAGATAGAACTAAGATTTTTGCAATAGATTGCATATGTGGGACAAGTGAGAATGAGGAGTGGAGGATAACATTGATGTTATCCTCCACAGAAATATAAAAATTGATAAGAGGGGAAAGCTTATGGCGGGGGGAGAAGGTAATGAGTTCTGTTTTGGATATAATGTGTTTGAGATGTCTATGGGAAATTCAATTCTAGATGAGTAATATGCAATTTGATGATACAAGACTGGAAGAAAGCAAAGAGGTTAGGGATGGATTAAAATACGTAAGAATCATTCTAGTAATATGTAATAACCTCTGGAAGAGCTTTGGTTGGCCACAGATGCCATGGAAATTCTGGTTTTACCAGCTTTAGAAGGAAGGAAGTAGAGGCGGCCAGGTAGCACAGCGAGTAAGATCACTGGCTCCAGTGTCAGGGTGACCTGGGGATCGAATTCAGGCTCAGATACTTAGCACCACACCCAGACATAACTGGCCGTGTAACTTGAGCAAGTTACTTAACCCCAATTACTTAAAAAAAAAAAGGAAGGAAGCAAACTAGAAGATTTGTAGGAAAGATTTTTCTTCCACATAAAGTAGGAGTTTTAAGTAGCTCTCAAGAGAGAATGAAGAAATGCAAAGGGAGTGGTAGCAGGTGTACCTGGGCAGCAATGACTATGGCTACTAGTTGTCATGGTCTTGGCAATAGACAACCTCTAAATGGACAAGTTGTGAGTTATGTGACTCTTTTCATTGTGGGTGTTTGCTCCCCATATTTGAAAACCTGGTGTTTCTTCTAGTAGCTTGATTCCAGAAAGAAAAACACAAGAGAAGAATCAGTGTTCTTTACCCTGCCACTGTCTTAATTCCAAGAATACATGTGATATATCTAATCATATTTTTATTAAATACTTGTGGTAGACCCTGTCCTAATGTCACCTAGTGTCCCTTTATTCACACAAATACTGTCAGAGAGCTCTAGGAGCCACATAAGAATGACCTCTCCCAGTTCAGGGATGGGATCTCAACTCCTACAGTAAGAGAATTTTATTCTAACCCAGACTGTGAACATAAGCAATTTTATAACTACACTTTCAAGGAAAAAATACTATAGATTCCAGCCATTTGTAATTGAGTATTATATAAAGGTGATAAGTGAACTCATGGGAGCTAAGATCATCCAATGATATAACATAGAGGGAGAAAAGAAGAGGGCCAAGGACAGAGCTTTTGAGGACTTTCATGTAAAGGGACCCTGCCCCGCCCCAGGGGCGGAGAAGAAGACTAGTATAACCAGGAGCCCATATATGGTGACAAATGCTGTTGGGACTGATGATTGGGCGAGAAGGGTCGGGAAGGGCTATAAAGGCCCTAGGGCGGAAGTAGAGGAGAGACTCGAGACGCGAGACGCGATGTAATCAGTGGAGAATAAACACCCCCCAAAACTCCCTCCGCTCTCTGTCTGGTGATTGTTCCCCTCAAGGGGCCGGTGACGACCGAAGACCCGGATATGGGTAAGTAGAGGACCGTAGGGCAGGTGAGGATTCCACGGGCAGAGGGACCCCGGCACTTTCACAGTTAATAGATATCGTCTAGAAGATGATTCGGGAAATGAGATTGAAAAGGAATAGTCAAACAGCTAGGACAAGGACAGTAGTATTAAAAACATAGAAGAAAGACTATTCAAGAAGGTCATCAAAACTGCCAAAGTTTTCAGAGAACTCAAGAAGAATGAAGAGTGAGAAAAGACCATTTATTTGGCAATAGAAGATCAATGGTTACTTTGGGAAAAGCAATTTCAATTGATTAATATGGTCAAAGCAAGACTGTATAGATTTTAGAAGAGAGTGAGAGGAAAGAAAGAAAAGGGACTAATTATAAACAACTTTCTTAAGGTGTTAGTCAAAACATAGAGTGACCTATGACTATAGCTAGTAGAGAGAGTTGGATCAAGTGAGGGTTTCACTTTGCTTTTAAGGATCAGGGGAAGATATGAGAGTGTTTCTAAGTGACAGGGACACAGCCAGAGGATAGGGAGAAATTGGAAATTAGTGAGAGCCTGGGCATAATCAAGGGGGCAATCAGCTAGAGAAGATGGGATGGAATGGAGTGCACATAGAGAGCCTCCTCAAGAATGGGAAAGGTCATCTCCCCATTTGAGCCAGGGGTAAAGTAAGAAATATTGGGAGAATACATATGAGTGATGTGAGGAGGGGAGAAATGGGAATTTACTGGAAATGGACTTATGTTTTTTAGTAAATTATGAGACAAAATTTTCATCTGAAGGGGGGAGTGAAATCCAATGGGAGGTCTGGATAAAACAAATATATAACAAAGATTTGAAATAGCTGACATAGTGAATGGAGCAGTGAATCAATTAAGGAGATATAAAAAGATTACCCACTTGAGATTATGGAACATAAATTTTAGTAGATATAGCAAGATTTAGTGATTTCTCTAGTTCCATTCAGCAGCACATGAATAGGAAGGAAAGCAGTGGATGATGGGAAAAACTCAAGATTGGAGCATGGCAATGCATGATTGGCAAAAGAATAAGGAGATAAGAGACTTGAGTGTGGATCACAGTGTTGAATTGAACTGATTTTTCAAAAAGTCAAGGTAAAGTAAGGGAGGAAAGCCAGTATAAAAAAAAACACTCAAAGAATGATATAAAAATAAAATATAAATTAGAGATCTTATGAAAAAATAATTAATTGTTCATAAAATAATGGATAATTTCAATATTTTATTAAAGCTCTCTCCAAAAGAGTCAGTACTTTGAAAAATAAAATAATGGAATTAGAATATAAAAATGCATAAAAGGAAAAATTAATTGAGCAAAATTGAAGATAAGATTGAAAGTACATATGATTACTTAACCCCAATTGCTTAGGGACAGCCAGGTGGCACAGTGAGTAAGAGCACCGGCCCCAGGGTCAGGAGACCTGGAATTGGTTCTGGCCTCAGATACTTGGCACCCACACAAAAATAACTGGCAGTGTAACTTTGAGTAAGTTATTTAACCCCGACTGCTTTAAAAAAAAAAAGTACATATGAGAGTAATACTGAATTTATACATAGGATTTGATGAAATAATCTGTTTCAGAAAAATATCAGAAAGAGAAAAACATACTTTGATAAATCACAAAGAAAGATTGCTCAGAATTTAGCAGAAGGGAAAGCACAGTTTAAGAATTCACAGAACACTAAAAGAAAGAATCTCCAAATCCAACTCACCAAAAAATGTCACAATAAAGCTTCAGGGAGAGTACAAAACAACATTTTTTTTTCAGGAAGCAAAACTTTTAACAAAGGACAAATAGTCAGAATCACATATTACTCTTTTGTTGTTGTTTTTGGTTTTGCTTTTTGGAGGGGGAAAAGTGTGGCAATTGGGGTTAAGTGAGGCCGGATTTGAACTCAGATCCTCCTGACTCCAGGGTCACTGTGCCACCTACACGTCTCTTATTACTCCTTTTTAAAGAGAATTAAAAAAATGGAAATATAGTATTCTGGAAAGTAAAAATCAGTTGGTACATCAAAAATAACATCCTACAAAACAACTCAATTATCAAACAAAATAATTCAACATTCAATAAAAAGGAAGAATTTGGATGATTCCTCCAAAATTACGTAGAAGCAATAAGATATTTAATATACCAACTGACCAAAGAAATGACAGATAAAAATTTCAAATAGCAATTAAAGCCTAAGAAATACAATGTTTGTTTTCTATATTAAAGGCTAGGCATGTCCATGACTAGTGGATGAAGGAGTAATTTTGTTTGGTTGAGGGGAGTTTTTTTTTTTAAGTTTACATTTTCTCAGATGCAATGAGTATGAAGGAACATCAATGTTCAAAATAATTTAAGCAGGGAAAAATAGGGGTTAATCAGTAAGAGAACAGGAAGATCTAAAGAATTACTATTTCAGAGACAAAAGATCACATTCATATCTTATCAGAAAATACAAAGGAATTCAACTTTGAAAGAAAGAGAAGTGGGACAGGGCTTTCCAGGAAGAGACTACTCAGAACTTAAGAGGAGACAAAGTTAAAAGATTGTTGGGAAAACTGAATTTGACAGATCTATTTTGACTTATAAGTGAGCACACTGAGAATACATATATTTTCAGCATAACACATTACCTTTACAAAATCTTTTCATGTATTAATGCATAAAAGAATAATAAACAAATAAAATATAAGGAATAATAAGTTTATTTACAGATCATTATGTAATAAAATAACAATTAATAAAGGAAACATAAGCAAAAGAAGTACAGAGCTTAAATGATTAGATCAACATTTATATCTCACAACTTGTATTGACAAAAACAGAAAAAGAAATCACAAGACATTTATTTAGCTCCTTTAATGTGAGAAGAAATTTACCAATCTTTAAGGATACAAAGACAAATAAAAATTGGTCCCTGTTCACAATGAGCTGACATTTTAATGAGGTAAATTATATTCTATAAGACACATGTAAAGATGTGTATACATGTATAAGTGCATGTGTGTATATATGATATATACACATGAATACACATATGTATAATACAAAGCATTTATAAGTAATGTTGAAGGAAAAAGGGAATCACACTAATGGCTATGGGTATCAAATAACTCTCTTACATGTGGCACTTGGGTTTCTAAAAAAGTAGAGGTGAGGAGAGAAAACATTTCAGGAATGGGGGACAGTCAGTGAAAAGGCATGGGACAGGAGATAAAGTATTTTGTGCGAAGAGTAAATAGGACAGTCTGACAAGACTATGGAGCATATGGAAGGAAATAAGGAATTTGTGAGAAGATTGGAGAGGAAGGAAGAGTCTCACTCAGGAAGAGTATGTAAGGGGAAAAAGAGGATTTTACAATTTGATCCTGATGGCATTAGGAAGCCATTAAAATTTGTTGAGGGGGAGGAGGGAGAGGTTACATAATCTGATGTGTGCTTGTTGAAAATCACCTTGGCAGTTATGTGAAAGATAGATTGGAATACAGAGAATAATGAATCAAGCATGTAATTTAAAATTAAAAAATAAACACATTGCCAATCTCAAAATAGTGTAAAAGAAAAAATACTAAAAATTGAAGAGTAAATAGAAAATATTTAATTTTTAGAAAAAACAGAAATTAAAATGAAGCTACCTTTTTGAAAAGATTAATAGAAGCAATAAACTGTCCACTATTTTTATCAAGACAAAGATAGTGAAAAATCAAATAACTAAAGTAAAATATACACAGTAAGACTTTATAATAAACAAACAAGATAAAATAATTATCAAGACCTATCATACACAATTATAGACTAGCAAAACTGAGAATTAAAAAAAAAGAATGCGTAGGAACAAAAATGTAAAATAGCCAAAATTACAAAAAATAAAAGAAACAAAGATTTTTAAACATACCAATCTTAAGAAATGAAATCAAGGGGCGGCCAGGTGGCTCAGCGAGTGAGAGCACCGGTTCCAGTGTTGGGGACGATCTGGAGATCGAATCCCGGGCTCAGACACTCAGCGCCACACCCAGAAATAACTGGCCTTGTAGCCTTGAGCAAGTTACTTAACCCCAATTGCTTAAAAAAAAAAAAAATGAAATCAAAAAGCAATAAGTGAACTGTCAAAGTAGGGGTGGGGGCAATCATGGCAACATGAATTTCACATGTAAATAAATTCTTCCCAATATTTAAAGAGCAATTAATATTAAAAATTATCAAAGCAAAAGACAAAAGTAACTCTATCAAATTCTTTTTTCATTATACAACTATAGTCTTGATACTCCAAAAAATGAAGGTAAATGCAAAGAGACAAATTTCCCTAATTAATATTGATATAAAAAATTTTAATAAATCCTTCCAGCAGAGTATAATAAGCAGTCTATCCAGAGAAATATCACTAAGACCTAGTTAAATTCATTATGAGGATGCAACCATGGTCCAAAATTTGGAAAAAAATGAACATAAATTTATCTTACAAACAAATGATTATTTCAATAGACACAGAGAAATCTTTTTATGAAATGCAGTACTCTCATGCTAAAAATCCTAAAAATATTTATATGGAAGAACTATTCTTTCACACAACAATTAATATATTTCTAAAACCAAGAGCTAGCAAAGGAAAAATTCTAGCTGCTTTCCAGAACAACCAGGGGTAATGAAATGATGCTCCCGTCCCCATCTCCATTATTATTATTTGGTACTAAAAATGGTAGATATCATAATACGCCAAGAAAACAAAATTAAATTATATATGTTAGTAAACATATGTAATAGACCCCATGATCTCCCTAGCACACTTTGGAACTTTTACTTATTGTTTTATAGTCATATTAAATATGCCCTAGGAAATGGGATTGGTGAAACACTAAATTTATAAACTCATTTGGGTGGTATCATCATTTTTATCAAATTGTCACAGTCCAACTCTGAACAGTGATTATCTCTCCAATTCAGCTTTTCTAGAGTTGTAAAAATTGCCTAAGAAATCAAATGACTTGCTCAGGCTCACTAAGTCAGTATATGTCAGAAGCAGGAATGGAAAGTAGGTTTTTCTGGCTTTGAAGCCAGCTCTCTATCCACTATGCCATGCTGTTTCTTATTAGAAAAAAAGGGGGAAAAGCACACTTATTTGCAGATGACATGATGCAAAACTTAGAAAACTCAAAGGAAACAGCAGAAAAAATAAAGGTGATTGAAAGCTTTAATAAAGTAGTAGGATAAAATTTAACCCACAAAATCATCACGGTTTCCATACAGCTAACAAAAACTAGGAATAAATTAAATAAAATTCACTCAAAAGAATTACAAAATGAATAAAATATCTGGGAGATAATCTACCACTCAGACATAAGATTTATATAGATACTATTACAAAGTACACTCTAGAAAAATAAAGGAACCTCAGAATAACTAGAGAGTCACTGCTCAGAATTGGACTGTGCCAATATGATCAAAATTATGACACTACCTAAATTAATTTTAGAAATTTAGTACTTCACGAATCACATTACCAAGGGAATAGTTTATAAGACTCTACAAAATAATAACACTATTATTTGGAGGAATCAAGGTCTAAAATATTGAGGGAAATAAGAGAAAAAGTAAAAACAAAGAGGACAAAAGCTAATGAAATCTCAACATATATTATACAAACATAGTCATCAAAGCTATATGCTAGAAGTTAAAAACCAGAAAAGTAGATCAGGGCAATAAATTAGATAAGCAAGGAACAAAAAGTCATAGAGTACAGTCATCAAACATATAAGTACATCAATTGTTGGGGTATTGAACCACTAGACAAACTCAAAAGCAGTTTTGTAGAAATTAGATTTAAAGCAATAGCTTACATTGCTTGTCACAATAAAATACAAAATGGAAAAATCATCTAAATAGAAAGGTAACATTAAAAATAGAAGAGAATGTTAGACCATATCTTTCACAGAAACAGTTAATAGAGAGTATTCTTAGCAATGAAGGGAGGGAAGCTATAATTTATAAAAGACAGTTTTGATTACATAAAATTAAAACACTTGCATAAATCAAGTCAATGAATAAAGAATAGGCACATTGTTAATAGAGATAATATTCACATCATTTGATAAAAGCTCACTGATAAAAACCAAATATTCCAAGATTTCTACATTAGGAAATACACTTGATATAAAAACAAAACATATCAATTTTTTATTTTTTAAAGACAAACTTAGCTAAATTATTCAGAGCCTCTGGATTTCAGTACCGGATACACAAACCAAGATAGTAAAAGACTGAAACAAAGGTTGAATACATATGAAAACATTCATAGCAACCTTATATGTGGTAGCAAAAAATGAGAACAAAATAGGAATGCATCAATTGGTGAATGGCTGAAAAATTGTGAAATATGAATCTAATGAAATATTATGCAGTAAGTAATTATCTGAAATTCTTTAGAACATAAACTCATTGATAAAAATATTACAGAAAATGAGAGTAGGAGGTTATGAACAGCCTTCATAAAACAATAGATGGAAAAGTGAGAAATCAGTAGGAGAAATAAGTATTTTTTTTAGCTTGGCAGCAGAATAAAATAAATAAAATAACCCTGAAAGCATTTTAAGATGAGTCAATGAAAAAAAAAATACATTTATTAAGTTGTTACTATGAGCCTGTGTTAGTACTATGTTAAGTATTGTAAATTCAAATAGAAAAGGGAGAGTCCCTATCCTAGGGCAAGTATACATATTAATTGGAGGAGGCAGCACATGTAAAGCAGCTAGGTGGTACCATGGACAAGTAAACTTGGGACTCTTGAAGACCTGAGTTCATACCTTGTCTCAGCTATGTTAGCCTTTCTTAGCCTGTAAAGTCAGATTACATACCTATTAAGAGTTTTTGGGAAGATCAAATGAAATGATAAGTATACAGTGTTTGCAAACCTTAAAGTACTATATGAAGGCTAGCTATTAGTATGAATTCAGCTATAGGGTGAATGGAAACCAGATGGACAACAGATAAAAGTGGTAAGAAAAATCTGTAAAGATTTTTAAATCAATTTACCATCAGTAATAATATTTGAACTCTAACATCACAGTTCTGGATGTGTTTCTTGGGAAGGTAGAAAAGATATTGGAGAACAGTGAATGAAAAACAAAACAAAACCCCAAACCTAGACAAGATCAAGCATATAGAGGCAGATAGATACTGCCTATGACACAATTCTGAGATCATTAAAGGACCGACAATGATGTGAAAAATATAGAATCATAATATTCCCTCCCCCTAAAAGTGGCAGTCTAAAGAACATTAATAACTACTTAATCATAAACCCATAATTCTATCCACATAAAACATTATGGAAATAAATTATACATGCAAGAGGGTATTAGAAAGAACAAGCAAACTTCAATAGGTGATGTGTATGTGTGTGTGTTTGTGAAATTTATTTATTTATCTTCATTAAATGGAGTGTCATAGAGCAGAGGGGATCAAACACATGACCTGAAGACACCATGTGGCCCACAATACTCCACAGTATGTCCTGAACCAGACTAAAATGTAATTTGGAAATACTTAACAAAATGAATAAAATACAATAAAATATATAAAATATTAATATTTAGTCTTCTAAGTCAACATAAGGCAGGCAAGCATCCTCATGCACAATTTAGTGGTCACCATTTCTTTTAAAATTTGACACCACTAATGTAGAGAATACAAAATCCCTCTTTACTTAGTTTGTGGAGTATGAAAAACATTTTATTTAGAAGAGCAGAACACAACTTTAGAGGCTTTTCTTCAATATATTTTCAAGCATATATCAAAACAATGTTAAATTCCTTGGCATAACAGAGATAATCATGTTCCACCATCCTCTGAGATCAAGCAAGGCTCAAAACAGGTGCCTTATACTGGTTGCCACCCTGGTGCAAGTTTTTGTTTCCTCTTGTTTTGGACTATTGAAATAGCCTTCTGGTTGGTTTACCCATCTTGTCTTCCCTAACATCAACAGATCCTTCCCTCAGAAATCAAGATGATTTTTCTAAAGCACAGGTTACCCCCCAATCAATAAATTTAAATGTATCTCCATTACCACTGGGACTATATGTAAAATGCTCTATTCTGATTCTTAAAACTCAAATGTAGTATTTTATTTATCCCTTTTAAAGTTCATCTTACTAGCTTTAGTCCATCATCCTAGCTTGTCAAAATCTTTTTGAAGAGTGAATTGTTTGTTTGGGTTATTTGTCTGTCTCTGGACTGTTCCATCTATAAATTTGATGAGCATAGCATCCATACCTTCACTTTAATCATAAATAATAGTGTTGAACAGCATAAAGTCAAGGGGACATATCATTAGAGACCTCCCTACAGGTTGACCTTGAGGCATTAATCACTAATCCTCCTGTCTGGTCATTCATTTAGATGTTCTACTCCTGCCTTGATACTATAACCCATCCTTGCTCAAACTCAGCCTTTCCCCCTATTTAAACCATGCATCTGGCAAGTCAAAATCCATATTAGAAAAGTAAGAGTTACTCCTTCCTTATGCACAGTAGGTACTCAGAAAAGACTTGTTGATGATTTAAATTTTTGAGATTAGTGGGAGCCAGCTTCAGAAAATATACTTTCATATAGTTATAGTTCTGATTGAGACAGAAACTTGTAATTAGCCAGTGAAGCAAAAAAATCTTTAGACTATAATCATAAATAAAACACAGTAAATTAAGCTATTAGTTATTTTTGTTTCTGTTGATTTGAGTCAGCTTAGTTTATACACTAAAAAAGAGAAGAATATTGAAAAATTACTGCAATCTCCAAATGGAAAACTCAGGGTAGGTGAGCTATTGTACTAAATTTATACTTTCTTGGAAGACAGAAAAGGTGCTGCTATGAGTCAGAATACTACAACCAATGACTGCTCCCAAGTTAATAATGTTGCCTTAGAAAAAGCATTAAGAACTGTGGAAACATCTGAAAGGTACAATAGATGCTAAAGACTTCTCATTCTATTAGTCATAATCTATTGACTAAGGTAACCACTTTATTTTAATGTTAAAAAAGTCAAGGCCTGAAACCAATCTGAAATTCATCAAAGTGCCTCTTATCTACAGGATGTAAATTTATCTCTTAGACATTCATCACACTATACCTAAAAGATATAGTACTTTCATGGTACAATTGGATGAAATTCAACTAAGTAAGACTCTATCCACACTTTCAATTCCATAATTCAATTTAGAATTTATTATGCATTAATTATGTGCCAGATGCTGGGGACATAAATATAAACCATAATATGAGTATTTGCCCTCAAAAAGCTTACAGTTTCCTTGGAAAGTAAGGAACATGTACAAAGATTAGTAAAGTAAAAGGTAAAATATGATGGGGAGAATGGAAACATCTAGACTAAACGCACTAGAAAAATCTTAAGGTGGAAAGAATACCTTCTGTTAGGGAGCTGTGAGGGGGAAGGGAAAATAAGGAGCAGGATTTGGCTTCACAGAGATTATGACCCCTGGGCTGATCCATCAAGACAGAAAAGGATTCTGGAAATTGGAAATAAGGGCTTTCCAGCATGCAGGACTGACTATGTGAATGTTCAGAGGAAGAAGACAGGTTTTCAAATATGGGGAACAGCAAAGAGTCAAGCTTGGCTAGAGGGTAGGGTACATGAAATGCACTAATGTGACACAACATTTTATACAAAATGATTAGCTCATCCTCTATCTGGACATTTCTTTTAGTATATATGGTGAGTCAAGGGGAGGGGAGGGAGATTTGAATCAGTCTTAAGAAAGAACTTAAGTTTGCCTTGATTAACCAGACTATGCCCAAGATGAAAATGTTCTTTCTTGGATGTGATTGTACAGATCCCATCTATCTAATCTAATCTGTCTATCCAACTGTCTGTCTATCTATCTATCTATCTATCTATCTATCTATCTATCTATCTATCTATCTTCTATACATGAAAGATAGATATAAATAGGCACACATACACATGTGTGCATATATATATATATATATATATCTACAAATATGCATGTGTTTATAATTGAGCAATAATTAGTTGGATTTTAAATAAATTTATAAACACACTGACCTCAACTCTTTTCTCTGCCCTTATAAAATGAAGTCAAATGTCCCTAAATTTATCTGGACATAGAAAACTGGCAAGATGTTTTTTTTTTGAAGGACTATGAACATATTTGCTTGTGTCTTTTTAAAATTCTAAGAGTTTGGCTGAAGAAGAACAAAAGCAAAAAGGTACCACTAACATGGGCTAAGTCAGTTTCTGTTTCCTTCCCAACATTCATTATTCCTCTCTGGTAGGAAGTTCTCCTGGGGAACATTGCATAAACAATAACGTTTGCAAGTTTTAAAAATTTATGCAACTCATCAAATTGAAAAAGTCTGTAATGTTCTTGCATTTTAACGGCACCACATAGCCTTGTTGAATCTCAAAGGTTGGAAGCAGCCTCAGAGGGAATCTCAAATAATATCCCACATCAATGAATAGCCCAAAGATACTGCAGCATAAAGTTACCAACCATTATGATTATTCATGGCAGTTATAAAATTAGGGAAATATTGGCCAAACTTTATACATGGAAATCAATCTGCTTATGGTCATATCCACCATATGAATGTGTCCACACGTCAGAACATAAGCCATCATTCACAGGGAAGAATAGTACATGACGTCTCATTCTGAGTCAATCCAAAACAAGAGTATTATACTTTCTCTCATTCTCAATTTAGTTCCCCCAAATTCATTAGATACAAATCACATAAAAAGATCAATATTCACATTGGTCAGAGGAGGACAAGTAACATAAATGAATATAATATTCCTGATCTTTATCAACTACCATTCATTAACCTTTGTGAAGTTTTACACAAGGTCACCTAAAAATTCCTGCTATCTCACTGAGAAATAGATTTCATTAATTTAGCCAATTTAATGCTAACAAGTACCTTAAAAGAATGTAGTTTATTCCTAAACCACAATATCAGGGAAAGTATCTAAAACAATCTTTCAATCTCTTTGAAGGGGCTTAATTAACGCTACTGCTCTTTCTTAAACTGTTTCCAATCCTTAATGTGTCATCAGGAGCCATTTTGAAAATTATATATTGAAAATAATGCTGAAAGCTGTTCTAGGGCACTTCTTTGCAGTACCCACTGTACTTGGGAGCTCAGATAGCTCGTGTACCTGGCAGACCTTCAGGAATATGTCCTGTGGCCTTCTTTTTGCATCCATTGCCCAATTCATCTGCGGCACTTCCCATGATGCCATCTCTCCATTCTTATTCAGTGCAGTAAAGCTTCATGGTGCCCTCAAGACATAGTCAAATTCTTTAAAATAAATTAATTGGTTTCACAGTTATAATGGGGCCAATATACTTGGTAGCTTAGTTGAAAGAGATATTATCAAGACCTTGTCCTTCCTGGTAAAGAAACAAGAATCAACCGTACATTTTTTTTCAATAAGAAAATCTGGAAGGGCTTCCACACTTGTAAGCAACATTGACACTTACTACTCAAACATTACCTTCTGGCGGCCTTGAATACTTTGGAAAATATCATTTTATTTATTCATAATTAAATTTCCCTGTGAGGAAACTAGAAAGGATTATTCACATTTTGTAGAGAAGACCAAATGAGCTTTCATTATGCATTCAAGGCTTAACAGAAAAGGCAAACTCTTTCATTTTTGTCTGTCTCTTTATCTTTCTTGTCTGCATCTGTGTCTCTGTGTCTCTTCTGTCTGTCTGTCTCTCTCTCTCTAGCTCTCCTCTCCACCCCTCCCCCGGCCCCCCTCTGCCTTCCAGGACCTTCCATCTCCTCTCTTTCCCTTTACCTCTTTATGAGAACACTTTATTTCTGTGGATGAGACAACTCCAGATTCACAGTCATGAGAAGGATAGGCATTTATGGGGCAGAGCTCTAAAATAAGGATATTTTAGTTAGGAGACACAAGGCCTCTGCAGCTTTTGTTTAAATACTTCAGAGAGAGGAATGTTTTCCTGCATCAGAGTCTCTACAAAGGATGTGACTTTCTATTTTGAGATACAGTTCTGAAAGCTATGAACTCCAGGATGTTAGAGAAAATGCAGTGTCCACTGACTGCCTTTAGGTAAACAGATGAGCATATTCACATAGTCTTTCTGAATTATTTCTACATTTTTTGTCTATCTGGAGGATATAGATATTTAAAGTCTAAAAAGATGCCAGCAGAGATTTAAATCTGATTATGCATTTTCTAAGTGTATATTGTTTAACCTGAAAAAATGTAAATCTATATTGGCATCATTTTAGACTTTCATCTATATCTGTACTTATTAATGCAGTTGATACCATGCATTTGAATATCCCATAATTTTATCAAGATGCCAAAATTTTGCAAAATGACAACACATTTATTAAATTACAGCTTTAAAAAGAAAAGAAAGAAAAACAATCCTTATTCTCTTCTCATAGTGGAAATTTATTCCTGTAGGGAAGTTCAGCATTCCATTGCTATAAACTACCCAGAAAACAGTTAAAAATAATAGATTCAACTCATTTCCCATTTAACCATAATGTCAATATGACAGTTTGGTTTACCTGCTCCTGCGTGCAATGTTTGAAGGAGGAGAAACTGCAGAAAGCCGGCAAACATACCAGTAGCATCAGAGTGGTGAAATCAAGGATGGTCCCTTCCCAGATTCCAGCTAGCAAAAGTAGCAAACTCACAACACAATCAAAATCCCCTGGAATGCCAAGGAGATAGAAGAGAAAAGTCTCCGTGGTCCTCGCATTCTAAATCCACCCCCACCCCCCAAGTCTGCAGTGTCCAATATTATACAACGGTGACACCAAACAGGGCCAGAAGTGCTGCTCTCATCAAAACAAATCTCTGCAGTGCCCTGCTCTCATTGATTACTGCATTAATCTATAGTGCTCAGTGCTATGCTAAAAAGGTTGATCCCACAAACATTAATGGTTTGAGAAGTCCAGCATTAACCAAGTCCTAAAGAGAAATGCAGAGAGAGGCTCTGAAGGCAGTGGGGAATAAATGCTACAGTCCCTTAAACCTGACACAGGAGAAAAACAGGAAGCACACACACACACACACACACACACACACACAGAGGCTCTGGAACCTACGCATTATTCATTTCCAGTGATATTTCTCAGGCTGATTTATGGGTGGGCTATGGTAAATAAAGTCAATTAAACCTCAAAACTACTGGAGAGCAAGGAAGAACTTACCTTAGATGATTGGGTCCCATTACTTTACCCCTTGGCTGTTTCAGTCAGTCCTGCTAACCAAGGGCTGTTCTGCTGCTTTCAGATCAGAAGGATCTCCCCCTACCTGATGGCAACAACTGGCACCAAGGCAAACAGCAAGCACTAACTGAGTGCCCACAGAAGACTGCTAGGATGGTGCAGCAATATTCATTTTCAGTTCCAGAGTCATCAGCTGACTAATGCACACTCAGGCTATGAGTTGTGGTGGCAGCTCATCCCAAGAGGGCAATGATACTGAGCCCCACCAGAACTTGGCCACAATGCAAAGAAAACAGGGAGATGGGAAATTCCTAAGACACTGGGGTTTGCTACTTGCATGAACACACCTTTGAGGAGAAGGGAGTTGGTAGGAAAAAAGGACATAGAAA
Organism: Petaurus breviceps papuanus; assembly: GCF_028583685.1. Classification (NCBI taxonomy): domain Eukaryota; kingdom Metazoa; phylum Chordata; class Mammalia; order Diprotodontia; family Petauridae; genus Petaurus; species Petaurus breviceps. The sequence goes on from NW_027187327.1 coordinate 14,214,095, forward strand.
TGGAACTTTTCATGATTTCCTAAATGGTTTTCCCTCTTAACATCCATCTAGTTCTGGGGGGAAAATATACATACATACATACAAACAATGTATATATATAGAGAGAGACAGACAGACAGAGGCAGAAAGAGAGAGACAGAAAGAGAGAGACAGAGAGATGCAGATATATATATATATATATATATATATATATATATATAGAGAGAGAGAGAGAGAGAGAGAGAGAGAGAGAGACAGAGAGAGAGACAGAGAGACAGAGAGACAGAGAAAGACAGAGAGGAACAGAGAGGAACAGAGAGCCAGAGCCAGAGACAGACAGACAGACAGAGACAGACAGAGACAGAGTGAGACAGAGAGAAACAGAGACAGAGAGACAGAATGACAGAGAGACACAGAGATACAGAAACAGAGAGAAGGGACAATCAAAATACTTGCACTGGACAATAGTTTATTCATTTACAGTACAAAATCATTTTATCCAGTATATTCTCCCCTTCATTGGGGACAAAAAGATTAAAGTTATAGAATGTTAGATTTGGGAGGGTCCAAATTCAAGTAGTTGAATTCAATTCAAACTTCAAGAAGTCCTAACTGACCCCAGGCAGTTGTCATTAATCATGGAATCATAGATCTAGAGCTATCAGGAACGACAGAGGCAATCTTGTTCAACTCTCTCATTTTAAAGATGAGAAAACCGATATCCTGTAAGGGGAAATGACTTGTTCAAGGTCACACAAACAGCATGGTAGTTCTAAAAGGTTTCCATCTAGTTTTTTTTAATACTACTAGTGGCAGAGAACTCACTATATTAGGGGGCAATGCATTCCAATTTTGGACTGCTCTATTAGTCAATCTTCCTAATTTTGAGTCAAACTCTACCTAATTTTGCCCCACTTCAGCCACAAAGAATAAGTCCAATATAATGTCCATGCCATAGCTTTAACTTAAATTTTAAAATGGCAATCCTATTCTACCTATTCTAGCTGCATTCTACAATGCAAATTTAACATGATTGTTATTATTACAAATAGCAAATATACAAAAAGCAAAATTAACATAATGGTCAATAAGCTCTCTTAGCACAAAAATTAAATAGCAACTCTGGTATGGCATTCAAAACCCTTCACAACCTTGCTCCAACAGTGTCTTCCAGCCTAACTGCATATTACCCCTTTTTACTCACCCTACAATTCAGCCAAACTGGCTCCTTGCTTCTTCCCACACATGACCCTCAATATTCCATCCCAGTTCTTTTCCAAAGGCTCTCCTCTATACCGTGTTTCCCCGATAATAAGACCTATCCCGAAAATAAGCCCTCCCCTTACTGTGTAAGATTCCTCGAAAATAAGCCCTATTGAGATTGCTACTGTAGTGAAGGTGATCCCCTGCGCTACACGCTACATTACGGTACCCTCTGTATGCAGTGTTCCCCCCCCCCCGGAAACGCACGCCGCGCCCCGAGCTGCAGCAGTGAGCGCATCATCCTGTTCTTCCCCAGTGATTTGCTTGCTGGAGCCATTGAGAGCAGTGCCGCGGAGGAGAGCTGAGGCAGGACAACATAAGCCCTCCCCTGAAAATAGGCCCTCTGGTGTTTTTCTTTCCAAAAAAAATAATAAGACAGTGTCTTATTATCGGGGAAAGACGGTACTTGGGATGTTGTTCCCTTCTCACTGTGCCTACCTATAATTCTTAGTTTACATCAAAGCTCAGCTCAAACCCCACTTACTACATTAGGCCTTTCCTGACCACCTCCATATGCCACTCCTCTTTCCTATAAAATCACCTTATGTTTAATTTACATAGACTTTGGATATACTTGTCTTCCATATACTTATACATGTATATTTTGTTTCTCCCTATAGAGTGTGAGGTTTTTAAGGGAAGAGACCTCCATTTGTGTCTTGTATTCCAGTGCTTAGTTAGCATAGTGTCTGGTTGATACCAGGTGCTTAATGAAAGCATGTTAATTAATTGGGCAATTTATATAATAACTCTAAGTTCCTTTATTATTATTGTGACTGGTTATACTCCATTTTATCAATGGTCTTTTGAAAATGTGATGACTATCTGGTGATGTATACCTGTGACTTTTGCTAGTGGAGAAGCTAAGCTGGTGGATCCTTTAAGCTCAAAAGTTCTGCAGTGGGTGCTATACGAAGTCTAGCACCAATATGGTGAGCTCCCAAAAGGGAGAGGCAGAGGGTATAAGACTGCTTGAGAAGGGGAAAATTGGCTCAGATCATAATCAGCACAAGCCAAAGATTCTGTGCTGATTACCCTTGAGATAGGTCTCTGAGTAGCTGTTGTAGTTTTATAACCTGGGCTTATAAAGAGAAGAGAAGAAAATTCCAAAGGAAGGGAAGAGAAGGGGAGGAGAGGTGAGGAAAGTGAAGGGAGGGGAGGAGAGAGGAGAAAAGGGAAGGAAAAAGGGAAGGGAAGGGAGAGGAAAGGAAGAGAAGGAAAGATATAAGAATTGAAGGGGTAAAGAGGGAAGGGAAAAGGAAATGGGAGAGGGAGAGAGAAAAGAAAAGGAGAAAAGTGGAGAGTAGAAAATGTGATGACTATAAACATAGAAAAGGAAAAAAAGTAGAAAAGTTTCTTTGTTACAAACATGTTTCTTTTCTAAACAAGAAAATATAAAAAAAACATGATGCTTAGAAATAAACATTTGTTTGAACAATACTTTCAATTGTTATTTAGTCATCTTTCAATCATATCTGACTCTCCACCAACCCTTTTGGGGTTTTCTTGCCAAAGATATTAGGGTGGTTCGATATTTCCTTCTCCAGCTCATTTTTTTACAGATGAAGAAACTAAGGCTAACAGGCTTAAGTGATTTTTTGGTCGGGGTGACATATCCAGTAAGTGTCTAAGGCTGTATTTGGACTCAGGTCCTCCTGACTCCAGGCCAGGTGCTCTATCCACTGTTAGACCTAGTTATCTGAGTACAATGGGGCTGTTACTTCCCTTGTTATTAACCTTTATTATTAGTTTGATTATTAATATTTTGAGTATGAATGCAGCCTACTATTAGATTATATTCTTTAGCACCTATGTCACATTAATAATTTATAACAAGCATGTGGTCAATTAAAACCCCTCTTTTTAATGATCATTTCTTGAAAGTCATTTTTCTGCCACTTAAAACTTATCCAGTTGATGCTTGAAACTAATTGTATGATTTGACATTTACTTGAATATTGAATGGATTTGGTCTTTCTTCCATTCAATATTTGAATGGTCTTATAGATGTGATTGTTGTATCCAATGATGCAGATCATAACCCATCTATACTGGTCCATACTCTGTAACTCCTGTCAACATCCTCCCCTAAGTATATCAGAAGCAGGTCCCTTAAACATCCTGGGACCCTTTTCCACTGTCCCCTGACATTTCAACATTACTAGTGTAGCACATGCCCTATTGGTTGTATCCCACTCTTGCCATGTGCCTGGTCCATTTTTCTGATCAATCTCTTAATCATTAAATTTCATCATGATAAATTAGGTTTGTGATTCAGTGCTATGGAGCCTATTTTGCCTCCTGATTTTGAGAATGGAGTCAGCAAGACCTGAGTTCAAAGCCTGCCTTAAACACTTACTAGCTATGTGATCCTAGGCAAGTCACACCCTCTGTCTGCCTCCACTTCCTCAACTGGAAAATGGAGAAAATAATAGCACCTATCTTACAGGATTGTTGTGAGGATCAAATGAGACAATATTTACAAGACACTTAACACATGGCACATAGTAGATGCTTAATAAGGATTTGTTCCCTTCTTTCCTAATATTCAAGATATTAGTTAATCATTTTAGAGTCATACATAAATTTGATAATATTCCCTCCAAGTATTCATTTAAATTACTGGTAGAAATGCTGCAGAAAAAGGACATGTTCTATAGCAAACTGTAAGAAACCTTCTCTCTTGGTTTACACTGACAACTAATAAAATTCTTTCAGTCACTGAATTTTCTATTAATTGCCAGGTAAGTACCAGTTATCATATTTTATTACTTAAGATCAGCCCAGGTAATATATCAATCAGCTTCAAATGAGTATGTTAGTGATTCTGAAATCGATATACACTATATATGCACAGAAAGATACTTTTACAATCATTTATTGCTTTCCCTGTAGTAGAAGGCTTACAGTTTTTCTTATAATAATGACAAACCAAAAGGATAATAATAAAAATTCAGAAGTCTTCCATATGTCTTCAGTAAAGTGAACTCTACTTAAAGTGGTTGGATCAATTTGACAGCAAACTCTATGAAAATATTTTAAAAAAAGGAATATCAGTAGAGTTGCTGAGCCTTAGGCCATCTTAGACTTGGTAAGTCAAATCTTTGATTTTAAGCCTCATTGATATTCAATGATTTGACAAGATTTTTTCCCCTAACTAGCTGATTTTTCATTGATCCTATCTGAGAGAATTGTCTTTTTCTTAAGCTTTTCTGAGTGATTCACTTATACTTAAAGCTGACCAAAAAAAGCCTAAGAAATAATAAGTATCAAGTTCTTAATGTTAACAAATGGTAGACTGGACCCAGAGATGTGCAGGTAAAGTTTAAGTTCTCAGGGAGGTTCAGTAGGAAATTATAGCATGATACACACTTAAATTTAATCTGTATTGTTAACATTTTAGCTATTCCTTTCTTATGTTTAGACAGTCAAAAAAATCCTAATAAATTAAACCTTTTTTTTAAATTTGCCCATTTCCCAGGTATCAATGCTCACAATTAAAATTTGAAAACTGATTCTCATAGGTCACTTTGAGCTGATTCTAAAATACCCATGGTTGGGGGGAGGACAGGAAAGCAACAGAATCTACCTGGGACTCAAGACAGCAATAAGTCCCATATCACAATGACTTTTGAATAAGCACTTAGTTCAAATTCTATCTCTGATGGTTTTGTCTTGTGTAAGGTTGGGCAAATCATTTATTCTCCCTCAGTTTCCTGACTAATAAAACAAAATGAGGGGGTTGACCCTAAGTTTCCTGTTAACTCTAAATCTATTATCCTATGATCTTAAGTAACCACAGGATTGAACTTATGATTTTTTAAGAGCAGTTCTTTGATTAAGACTATATTGGTATATAAAAGTTCTTAACGACATGTCATAAAGAATGAGGGAGGCTTAGCCAATCCATCAACAGGTATTTTTAAAGTGTCTACTATGTAGCAGGCACTGGATTAGGTACTAGAGAAACAGGCAAAAATAAAACAGTCCCTTCCCTCAAGGTGCTTACATTCTATCAGCAGAGACATAACTCAAATGGGTAAACAGGATACTGTTAGTTTGTTGCAACCAATCTAACCATTAAAAGCAGTTAAAATTTGGTATCAAATAATTTATTATGACTAAACTTTTTGAAGCCATTGAATATGGTAGACTGATATAGATGACACAGAAGTCTCCTTAATGACAAGATTGAATTAGTTTGTTTTTAGGAAGTCTCATGTGGATTTAACTTATTTATTCTTATTTGAGCTCTTAGAAAATCAGAGAATTACAGTGTTTGAAGACACTTTAACAATTATCTAAATGAATTCCATAATTTTCTACAAGAAGAGACTGAGGGAAGAAAATAACTTACCCAGGGCTATCTATCTATTTTATGTCAAAGCTAAGATTGGAACACTATCTTTTTAATTCTTGGGCCTGTGTTCCTTCTTCTTTTTTTTCTTTTTGGAGGGCAATTGGGGTTAAGTAACTTGCCCAAGGTCACATGGCTAGATTTTTTGTGTGGGTGTTTAGTGTCTGAGGCTGGAACCAAACTCGGGTCCTCTTCACTCCAGGGCCAGCGCTTTAGTCACTATGCCACCTAGCCGCCCACCTGTGTTCCTTCTGCTCCCCCATTATTCATTTCCTATGAGCATCGCTGTCTTATGCATTCCTCGTCTTTTTGTGTACCACTGGTCTTAATCCTCATTTCAAAATGATAATAAATGATAATATTTTGTTAAAAGATACTTTTCATGAATTTTCAGTGATATACTATTTACCTTGTTGTTTTGAGAATCAAAAAAGACAATACATTTGTTAGGCACTTTTTAAACCTTAACATACTATATAAATGTTTAGCTATGGATGGTACAGTGGTTAGAATATTAGACCTAGATTCAGGAAGACCTGAGGTCAAAGCCAATCTCAAACATTTACTAGCTAATTTGACCTTGGGCAAGTAATTAAATCTCTCTCTGATTCAGTTTCCTCGTCTATAAAACAGGGATAATAATAGCAGATACCTTCAAGGGTTATTGTAAGAATCCAATGAGGTATATACTTGTAAAACACTTTGTAAACCTTAAAACACTATGTTAATTCTAACTCCAGTTATAATATTATTTTACTGCCTAAAAATACTTAATTTCCTATAAACTCCTTCGATGTCTATCAAGAAGTTCAAAAAGATCATTCTAGTGACTGAAACAAAGGGGACTTGGAGGTCATCTATTGTAATTTCATTTTACAGATGAGGAAACTGAGACCAAGAGGGTTTAACCCAGGTGGTTGGAATTCAAATCCATCTCCAGAGCTTAGTGCATCAGCCTGGCACATAATAAGTGCTTAGTATATTTGACTAAAAAATAGAGTAAACAAATAGGTCTCTGAAGTGGTATAGATATATCCAAAAACATAATCAAGGATCTTGAAAGCATAATGTTGATCTTGTTACAGAATGCATAGCCCTTCTTTTGCTTAGTTTTAGTAGGTACGATATTTGTAAAACAGTACTAACTGGACCACCAGTGCCACTAACGCAATGTCAAGATAAATAGCATGATGCAATGGCAAGACCAATAGGTATGAAGTCCAAAAGGCTGTATTTGAGTCGTGTTCCCATCAATATCATTTCTGAGTCTCATATTTCTTTTTGTTCCTAAAATGGAAGTACTGACTGGCTGAGAATTGGGGAGGGAGCTTTCAGCTCTAAATCTGTAGTCCTATGATTCTATGTCCAATCTCTGTTCGCTGTTCCTGGCTGCATTGTTCCATTAACTTAACTCAAGGACAATTTAATACATATGACTCACTTAAAATCATACCATTTACCCATCCTATGCTGTCACTACATCCACCACCTTTGAGAAATGCAACTTGACAGTCTGCAAGCACATTTTATACAGTGACCACTTTATTCCATTGCCTATTGAACCTCCTTGGGAGGAAATACATCACACCCAAAAATATCAATTGCATACATCCATGATATCTCAGAGTTGGAAAGCACCCCAGAAACTATTAGGTTCAACCTGTACCTGAACAAGAAGCCCCTCTGCAACACATTTGACAAGTGGTGATCTAGGCTACACATCAGGCCTCTAATAAGTTCAGCTCAGTGAACTTCAAATGAACTCATATAAGCAGTACAAGATATAAAACAAAGGGCCTAGAGTTAGGAAGACCTTAGTTCAAATTTACCCTCAGATGCTTCCTAGCTATGTGACTCTGAGCAAGTCACTTACCCTCTGTCTGCCTCAGTTTCCTCATATGTAACATGGGGATAATAATTGTACCTACCTTCTAGGATAGGTACATTGTTCAAGGGTTATTGAGAGGATAAAATTAGATAATATTTGGAAAGTATTTTGTAAGCCTGAAAGCAATATATAAATACTAACTACTACTGCTATTATTATTATTGTTATTATTATTGAAGAACAGTCTACTATCTCTCAAAGCATTCCATTCTATTTTTACACATTTAGGTAGCTATTATCATTAAGAAGTTCTTCCTTAAACTACATTACTCTACAACCTCTACCCATTGTTCCTAGGTCTGCTCTCTGGAGCCAACCAACAAGTTTGAGAGTATTTCATAACTATTTTGCTACATTTTCCTCACCCCCACTCAAAAACCTGGAGATGATTATGATGACACTGTCATGTATTTAAATACTTTGGAGGAAAGTAGGGTGATTATTATAACTGTCTTTCATTTACTTGGGGGGCATTGTTCTACTAATAGTAAGTTTGCATATATAACCTTAAAGCTCTATATAAATATCAACTATTGCTGGTGTTCTTGAGCCTATTACTGCTATGACAGCATAGTGCACAAAGAGCTGTCCTCAGAGTCAAAAAGATATCAACTTGAATCCTGCCTCAGACAATTACTACCTATGAGAGCCTAGGCCAGTCATTTAACCTCTCTCAGTCTCTTCTAAATTTCTTCATCTGTAAAATGGGGATAACGATAGTATCTTGTTTAGAGTTATTAGGGAGACCAAATAAGAAATGAAAATAATGAAATGATAGATGTAAAGCACTTTGCAAACCTTAAAGTGATATATAATTGTTATATGTCATTATAATTGTTAATATTTACATAAGTAAAGCGTGACTCTGTGTGGGTATGTGTGTGGACACAATTTCCGCTTATACACAATCCAGATTCCGTGTACAGTGTGTTTGATTTGAAAAGGCAAAGAAAGCACTGTATTTTGTATTTGCTTTTCCATAAGGTAATGAGGTCTTTTCCATAAGTTAATCAGATCCATTTGCCATCTATATCCTATTTGATCAACATGAGGCAGTCACATGAGGCTCTTATCCATTATGATACCTTGTCAATTTACAGCAAAGTCAATACCTTTTCATACATTATCTAAGATCATCAATTATCTGAAGATTAGAGATTACAACTGGGATTTGATCTATATAGAGAGCTCCTAGGTGACAGAACTTTTACTACCAATGTAGGTAGGCATATTTAACAGTTTACAGTTTTAGAGATTTGACTAGAATATTGATAAGTTAATTAATTTGCCCAGGTTCATATAGCCAGTAGGTGTCAGATATGAGATTTGAACCTAGTTCTTCCTGGATCTGAAGCCAGCTCTCTATCCATTACCGCCACATTGCCTTCTCTTGTTTATTGGTTTCAATCCTTATCAGAAGAAAGGGGAAAAATAAAAAAACATTTTTAAAAAGAAAGGGAAAAATTTTTTTTGGTTCCCTTTAGTTCTGTGGGTTGTTTTCTACACCCAGCAGCCACATTTTAAAAGAACAGGAGATAAAGACTTTGGTGAATTCTAAGTAATTGAAGCTCTGCTTTGAGGAGATAGCCAAAAAAAAAATCATGCAATATCTGATACATAAAAAGTAGCCAGGCTGAGAAATCAAGTACAAGGTGAGACAGACATTGTCACCCTCCAGAAAGAGAACAGAATGAACCAGGATGTCCCATCCCATGTCTCCTTCTCACTCCATTGCTTACCGGCACATGGCAATCTTGTCTCAGTTCCTTGATCTTCTGGACCAACAGTCCATACTCCTTGCCACCCTTGTGAAGAGACAGACATTCCGGAGGCACACATTTACAGGTCAAAATAGATGCTGTCTTGCAAGGAGATCTAGATTGGGAAATAGTATTCTTGCCCTTTTAGCCACCTTCAGTGACTCAAGATCTTATCAAGGAAGTGAATAGAAGAGAGGATCCTTCTATTATTCTACTAATATCATTATGGGAAGAAAAAAAAGACAAAAACAGTGGGCCAGCAAAAGCAAAGAACTGATACTGAAAAAAGAATATTAGCATGGCAGGAGAATATCTCTCTTTTGCATGCCTGACTCAGGTCATTGCAGGCACTGGAACGTTACTTGAAGTATGGCTTAGATAAAATAATGTGCACTATCCTAGGTGGGCCTGGGGCTATTGAAATAGGGAGATTGTACTGGGGAGCAGCATATTGGGATCTCAGTTGGTTCTCAGCCAGATCCACAGGAGTCAGGAAATAATCCCTCTGCCAGATGACGCTCTTCTCCTAGCCTTTCCCTCTGTTTACCTATTACCAGTGGCCTTTCCCCTGCTGTGAGTTTATTTGTAGAAAGAACTAAATAAAGGAATCTCATGACAATAAAATGGCCATTAGCCCCCAAAATGAGTTCTTTAAGCATACCTTTTTTTCCCTCTTTTCACTGTAAGATTACAGACAATTAAGCCGAAGCATTTTCTACTGTGTCTTTTTATTATACTTCACGAAGGAAAGGTTTATTCCTTACAGAACATCTGAAATTAGGTGAACTTTATATAGCCTCCCCATTCTATTATGAAAAGCTTTTAGGGAGGTTGCTTATTCTTGATTTGCTTTCCTTGTGTAAGCATGAACCTTTTTCTACATATAACTGGCATTTTCCTGGTCACAGTAGATATATGTCCTTTATTTGCTTAAAAAGCCTTTATTTAGGGGTGGCTAGGTGGCCCTGGAGTCAGTAAGACCTGAGTTAAAATCCAGCCTCAGACACTTAACACTTACTAGCCAAGTGACCTTGGCCAAGTCACTTAACCCCAACTACCCCTGTCAAAAAAAGGCATTTATTTATCAGCTTTTAAGTGCAAGGTGGGGGGAGCTAGGTGGCACTTCCATTCATGTGCTTTTATTCTGGGGTATCAATGTACCCCTGGCCCATTAAGATGAGCAGAATGCTAAGTTTCATCTCAGAGACTTAGAGTGGCTACTCAAACCCAGAGTGTCTCTTCTGCCTAGTTCTTATGCCAATGGGCACTGTGCCCTGAGACCTGGCCTGGAAATGAGGTAGCAGTGACTTTGCCTTCCTCACATTTGTTGCCACAGTGTACCAGTGTACCAGCCCTGTTTTCTCCAACCTGACCTTGGGGAGGGAGAGGACCTCAGTAGGAATAACTGGTGCTTTTATAAAAATTTACAATAAAAATGCTGATAATGGACATTATTTCATTCTAGATTCACAGCAGTTGCTGCAAAATATGCAGAGCAGATATTGGAATCCCTATTTTATAGGCGAGGAAAAAAGGCTCCAGACTGATAAAGTAAAACATCCAAAGTACCAAATCCAGAAAGATGCAAATGGGATGTGGACCTAAGTCTCCTGATTCAAGAAACTAGGTTCTGGTGACTCTTGCCCAAATTACTTTGCAATTATTTTCTATAAATATATAATTTGTGTTTGGGGCAGCTAGATGGCATAGTAGATAGGGTCTAGAGTCAGGAAGACTCCTTCTCTTGAGTTCAAATTGAGCCTTAGACATTTACTTATCTGTGTGACCCTGGGCAAGTCACTTAACCCTGTTTGCTTCAGTTTCTTCATCTGTACAATAAACTGGAGAAAGAAATGACAAGCCATTTCAGTATCTTTGTCAAGAAAACTCCAAAAGGGGATCATGAAGGGTTGGACACAACTAAAACAATCTAAACAACAAATACTTTGGGTTTATTTTACAATAATATAATAGTAACAACTAGAATGCAAATAGTTCTTTAAGGTTTTCGAAGTACTTTCCAAACATTTTCTCAATTAAGCCTGGGTCAATGCTATTATGCTCATTTTGCACATGAGGGTCAGAAATGACTTGCCTAGGGTCATATAAGTAATAAGCATCCAAGATAAGATTTGCACTCAGATATTCTTGACTCTAAGGCCAATACTCTATCTACTGTGCCACATAGCTAAATTGCAAATGTAGGTGTTGTTAGGCTCCTTAAAGGCAGAGATTGTTTAAAGTTTTGCTTTGTATCCCCAGTGCCTAGCACAATGCCTAACCCTTAGTAGGTACTTAAACCCTTATGGATAGATTATTGGTTGATTGATTGATATTACTGATAGTCTAATACCATTTCCACTATGCTACATTGCTTCAACATTAGGTAGCAGAAATAATAAATAATCATTAGTTTGTGTCATTCACTTATTTTGTATTTTCTTTATTAATGGGTGGATGGATGGATGGATAGATGACCTTAGCTATAAGGTGTCAACTCTATTAACCAAATACAAAAGGGAGACAAGTTTCTGCTATAAAGAATTTGCATTTAATTGGGAGAGAAAATAGAGAACAATGGATTTGGAATCAGAAGACATGAATCCTCACCATGAGTCATGTACTACCTATATGACTTTGATCACTGCTTTGGGTTTCTTGACTATATATATATATATATATATATATAATGAGGATGCTAGATTACCTGATTCTTGAAGATCCCACTACTTTAAATTATGTGATACAACTTATTATATCCCAGCCTACCTTGGAGTGAATTCTATAAAAAACATAGAGAGAGAATTTCCTCAAAAGATCTGAACATATGATTCACTTAAACCAAAAATGAAGTAAAGCCAAAGTTCAGGTGAGAATTGCCTACAGGTAATATCAATTAAAAGTGATTATTGATCTGGGCAGAAGCTAGATCAACATTCAAAACACAGCTAGGTAGGTTTATATGCAAATCGTACCAGGGTAGGCCAGACTGGGTCTGAAAAGTGCAAATGGTAATGCCAGGTGTGGACTGAAGGAATTCAAGGGAAGGTAAGAAGTCAACTGTCAAGTGAATAATCCTAGGATAAAATTGTGGAAGGAAGACATACACAGAGGATGGCAAACAAGAAGCAAGTATTGTCATCAGTGCTATATTTTACTATTAGTCCCATGAAGTGGGGGTGGGTGATATTGATTGTAAACCCTATCTATCTTTATGGATCTTGTATGTACATCTTTATTTACATGTAACCTTAGGGTCAATGCTGTTTTTTCCTCCCTTTGTGTATCCCTAGCATTTAACACAGTACCTCAAACCTAGTAGGAGCTTAATAAATGTTTGTTGATTGGTCGATCAATTATATTTATTTGTTTTGTTCCCCCAGTGCTGACCACAGTGTCTGGAATATTGCAGGTACTTGATAAGTGCTTATTAATTTGAATTTCACCTCTGATGATTTCTAGGTTTTCAATTCCATGGATTTCATATGTATTATCTCCTATCTATTACTCCATATCCAATAGAGCATTTTATGATGAACATAAAAATATTCTAGGCAGAAATTACAGATCTTAATGAAAACCTTTCCTTATCTTCTGTATGATCTTGAGGAGGAATTTCCAATCAACATTGCCATATCATCACATTACCTCATGAGGCTGAGCAGGATTCTAGAAGGGACACTGATTAAAGTTGCCCATTATTATGACCCAAAAATAATAGGTGTCCATATATCATTGAATCACAGAAATTTAGAGTTCAAGAGACCTCACTGGCCATCTAGTCCAACCTATATCTGAACAAATTTCTCTGTATAGTGCTCTTAAACTGGGTTGTGACCCTGTATGGGTCATGAAAAATCTGGCAACAATAAAAGGTTTCTGGGTGCACAACAACCAGAATCAATTAACAATCAAACATGTAATGAATCCAAGGCATTTCTGGCAGTGCTTGCCCATGTTATATCATGCAACTTTGTGCCATTATGCCATGCAATGCCAATGAATGCTGCTGAAACATGAAAAGGGGCTGTGAATGGAAAAAAGTTCAGAAGCCCTGCCCTATAACATATGTGACAAGGGATCATTCTATGTTTGTTTGAAGACCTCCTTTGAGGGGGGGTGTACTACTGGGGTGTTCTGGAGCCAGCTCCTACTGGTTTTTCAGAGTCAATTGTTAAATTTTGAGTGTCAGCATTTATACCTTAGAAATTGACAAGCTACAAATCAGGGCTTGATTTATTGTTTTGTTGATTGTCTAGACTTAAGAATGTGTCGATAATTCAGATTACATTCAAAAGTGTATGTGTATTTTATGAGCATTACAATGAAATGCATATCTCTTGAAAGATTCAAAACCAAAATAAGATAGAATATTCTATACTGAATAATAATTGTATTGTATAATAATAATATCATATATTTTGCAATAATAATATTGCAAATTGTATTGTACAATAATAATATTGTATGTTGAATAATAATAGTGAATAGATACAGAATAGCCTATATCAGAAACTCTTAAGAATTAAATACATGTTGTGTATGTCAATGAGCCTTGTTCCTTGCTATAGCCCAACAAAATGATAGATCACTGGGCACAAATCTCTCCTCAGAAGACTCTGTGATGTGAAAATATAAAATAAAATAAGCATACAATATATTTAAAAAAATTAACTGTGGTAACATGGCAAAACTGGTTGATCTTGATTTGGGAGTTTAAAAAAATATAGTCATAACAGCATCATGAAATCCTCAAAAGCAAAAACTAAACTAAAACTAAATTTGCTATCACATAAAAGGAAAAATGAAGCACAAACCAGAAAAGATTTACACAATAATGATATTAATGCAAGATATCAAATGGGGGAAAAGTGAGTCAGTCATAAAAATCAGCAAGTTCAAAACCACAGAATCATTGTGGTACTGAGATTACCACATTTCTAAATGGTAATTAAGAATAATGGAAAAGATGTTATTAAATATAATTGATGTTATCTTAAAACACTTATTAAATCTGCTAATCAAGCACATTGGCAAACTGTACAAATTAATTTGATAACCAGGAAATGCTTCTCAAAATGTATGCTTTTTTCAATTTTTGTTTCTTCTAAATCATAAATGAGCCTTCTGTTTGAGTAGCCAACAGATGCAATATTAAATACCTCCACAAGGGTCCATAATTAAAATGATAGGAAAATATTACTATTAGGTCGGCCTAAAATAAACCATTAATACATGTTTTCCCCTTGTACAGTTTCAAGAACTCATGCTGCTATCGGGGCATATTTGTAGAGGGTTTGTATCAAACATCTGTTTGCTCTTACATTTTGATTATTTCTTCTAAGGAATATAACTTGAACTTTAATATTCAAACATAGGTGATGCTGCAAACCCCAGTAATATAGTATTTCATGCCATTAAAATCCTTAGCATTATTCCCAAGGATAAAACAGTGAATAGGATTTGAACTTAGCTTGCTGGTGAAATAATTATAGTCTTAAAAGCACAGAAGGAATGTATTTCAGACAAAGTGAGAACAAAGAATACCTTGAAAAAAGTAACAGAGCTTATTTTCCCATCCTCAACCTTAATAAAGGCAGCTGATAGTATAGTATAGGAGTGGGGAACCTGTCACCTTGAGGTCACATGGCCCTTTGAATCCAAACTTCACAGAACAAATCCTACTAATAAAAGAATTTGTTCTGTAAAACTTGGACTCAGTTAAAAGGTCATACCTAAGGACCTAGAAGACCACATGTGGCCTTGAGGCAGCAGGTTCCCCATGCCTGGTATAGTGAATATATATTCACTGGGCTTAGCATCAAGAAGAGATGAGCTTAAATCAAGCGTTAGACACTTATTAAGCATTGTGATCCTAGGCAAATTACTTATTCTCTGTTTGCCTCAGTTCCCTCTTCTATAAAATGAGCATAATAATACTTATTTTCCAGGGTTTTTGTGAGGATAAAATGAGACATTTGTAAAGTGTATTGTAAATCTGAAAGTGCTATATAAATGCTAACTGTGATGATAATGAAGATGATACGGCTGAGCTGCTGATGCTATAATAATTCCTTTTATCCATGAGGACCTGAATTTAGGTCTACCTCTGACACATACTGACTTCTGGGCAAGTCATTTAACCTTTGGATATTGCAGACAGTCTCTAAGAATATAAGTTTCAAAATCGGTGCCCATACGAATTGGTTCATAAAATTCCTCATAGGAAATTCTCTCTACCCATGAAATCAAAGGTGAGATCCAAAAATAATGATATAAATTATTATGAGAGTTATCATCAGGAAGTGGATAGAGGGCCAGACCTTGGATTCATTCAAGAGGCCTTGTGTTCACAAAGGCTGTTCATAACTACTATCTGTGTGACTCTGAGCAAGTCACTTAACCACTTTGTGGCCTAGGCAACTAAGACTCTAAGTAACAGGCAAGTTGCTGATCTGCATCAGTGAAGGAAGTTTCCACACCTGAAGTTTTCTGAACTAACAAAATCATAGACCTTAACCAACGTGAAACAGCTTATCACAAAACTGGAAATGTATACTATAAATTATGCTTGAGATTTTATGCCATGTTGTACTAGAAAACAAACAAATCAACAACAACAACAAAAAAAAAACATGTCAGGTCTTCATAATGTTTAGCAGAATCATCATCATCATCATGCTTGTGAGATGTTATACTTTACTTTCAGTGTTCTAAATCTTGAAAGGTAATTCCTATAATGATATACAGCTAGTCAGCAATGGAAAACAGTAGAACTTTAGGAAGTTCAGCAGTTTCCAAGGAAAATTAAAAAGCTGTAGCAGTGCTACAAAGAAATATGAGAGGATTACAATAATGGTAGTCTTATCTACCAAATTTCACTTTTGTATCTAGACTAAATACATGCAGTTAGGTGGCACAATGGATAGAGCAGTGGGCTTGGAATCAAGATGATTCATCTTCCTGAGTTCAAATCCATCCTCAAGCACTTACTAGTTGTGTAACCCTGTCATTTAACCTTGTCTGCCTAAGTTTCTCATCTGTAAAATGAGCTGGAGAAGGAAATGGCAAACCATGCCAGTATCTTTGCCAAAAAACCATAAAATCGAGTCATAAAGAGTTGGACATGACTAAGGAACAACAAAATCAGTCAGTCTGATCTCTCTCTCTGTATGTATATATGTACATAATGTATGTAAGTGCACACATATCTTTTGGCAAAGTTACTTTTATGTGTTTAAATACATAAATCTATGGGGAGTATTAAAGATTACAAAATACTGAGAAAACATGCCACATAAGAAGTTAGGATTTTTTATTTTAGTTTGTTTTTCTTTGGGTTGTTTTCAAGTTCTATCTTCCTTGACTGATCTTATTCTCCATTAGAGGCTTTAGACATTTCCAAAAATGTTTCAAAGTAGTATTTCTACTAGAGAGGCACCATGGTGAGGAAATACTTGGTTTTAGAAGATTTGAGTTTCAGTCTCTGGTTCAACATTTATTGGAAATATGACTTTTGAGTACCTCTGTGATGAGCCTTAGTTTCATTAAACAACTCATTTGATAATATGGATGATTATATCCACAATAACCTCCTAGGACTGTAGTGAGTATCAAATTAGAAAATGCATGCAAAACACTCTGCATACTTTAGTGTGCTATATAAATGGCAGTTATTATTATTACCTATCTTAGAGTTTGGTCATGAAGAAAGTGCTATGTAAAGCACAGCATAAATCTCAGTTGCATAAAATTTTCTTATTTTTATGACCCTTGTGAGTGTTTTGGAGAATAAAATAGGACTATCTAGACTGGATCAGTTTAATAATGTCTGCACATCCCTTTTTCATGTTGTTGTTACTAATTCCTCATTATTTCCTTATTCTGCTCTCAAAATGGCAAAAAACAAAAGCAAAAACAAACTGCCAAAGCTTTACTCAAAACCTAGATTCTCATATAAACCAAAGGAATGGGGAAAGGAAAAAAGCATCAGTTCTAAGGCCTCCCTAATCAATTTGCACTACATAGTCTTTATTTTCATAGTTAATTCGTTTTAGATTCATAACCACTTGGCTATGTGCAACAGATTTATAATTCTCAAATTTTAGGCTACAAAGACTAGATGTTAGGATTTCCAATAATAATAAAAAAAAAAACTAAACCTCTGCATTATGCAGTTGTTTTAGGGAACATTACACGAGGGGGCTCTAGGGAAGAGAATGGATTTTTTCTGCTTTTAGTTTCCTAAAGATTAGACTTGGAGTTTGGAGAAATCATGACTACATATCTCTGGGGGGATATAAAAAGTACGACTACAC
>NW_027187327.1:14231759-14292745 GCF_028583685.1 Petaurus breviceps papuanus
GTGGAAGAAGTGGGCAAATGGAAATTGTTTTTCTTTTGGTTTTTATGGTAAGGAGAGGTTGGGTGGGGGGTGTTAAAATGATTTCTCCAAACTCGAAGGGTGGTCGGAAGTGGAAGGAAAGCAGAGAAGAGAGAGGAAAGGGTAAGTTTTTATATATACCAATTATGTGCTATACAATGTAATAAGTGCTTTTTATAAATATGACATCATTTGATCCCTTCAACAATCCTGCAAGATAGGTACTATTATCCCCATTTTACAGTTGAGAAAACTGATGCAAATAGAAGTTAAGTGATTTCCCCACAGTGATCCGACTAGTAAGTGTTAGAGGCTGGATGTGAAATTGGGTCTTTCTCACTCCAGGCCCACTCTATCCAATCACCTCAGAAAACCTTTTCTGAGTTTCTCAAATATTTTTTCCCGAATTTATTTATTTTTAGTATTCATCATTAATTTACATAAGATTTGAGTTACAAATTTTCTCCCCATCTCTCCTCTACCATCCACCTCAAGATAGCAAGCATACTATATACATATACACATATATCTATACATACATATATATTTTAGAGATATACATATACATATATACATACAAATATACATACACATACATATACATATATTCCCTTCAACTATCCTAATACTGAGAAAAGTTTCATGAGTTACAAATATCATCTTTCCATGTAGGAATGTAAATAGTTCAACTTTAATAAGTACTATGATATCTCTTTCCGGTTTACCTTTTCATGCTTCTCATGCTTCTTGTATTTGTGTCAAATTTTCTGTTCAGCTCTGGTCTTTTCATCAAGAATGCTTAAAAATCCTCTACTTCATTGAATAATTTCCCCTGAAGTATTATACTCAGTTTTGCTGGGTAAGTAATTCTTGGTTTTAATCCTAGCTCCTTTGCCTCTGGAATATCATATTCCAAGCCCTTCAATCCCTTGATGTAGAAGCTACTAGATCTTGTGTTATCTTAATTGTGTTTCCACAATACTAAAATTGTTTCTTCCTGTTTCTAATATTTTTTCCTTGACCTGGGAATTCAGGAATTTGGCTACAATATTCCTAGGAGGTTTCCCTTTGGGATCTTTTTTAAGGGGTGAATGGTGAATTATTTCAATATCTATTTTACCCTCTGGTTCTAGAATATAAGGGCAGTTTTCCTTGACAATTTCTTGAAAGATGATGTCTAGGCTCTTTTTTTAATCATGGCTTTCAGGTAGTCCAATAATTTTTAAATTATCCCTCCCAGATCTATTTTCCAGGTCAGTGCTTTTTCAAATGAGATATTTCACATTGCCTTCTGTTTTTTTTTTCATTCTTTTGGATCTGTTTTATAATATCTTGATTTCTCATAAAAGCTTAGCTTCCATCTGCTCCAATCTAATTTTGAATGAATTATTTTCTTTAGTGAGCTTTTGAAGTTCCTTTTCCATCTGGTCAGTTCTGCTTTTAAGGCATTCTTCTCCTCACTGGCTTTTTGGACCTCTTTTGCCATTTGAGTTAGACTATTTTTAAGGTGTTATTTTCTTTAGTATTTTAGAGGGAGTCTCCTTTAGCAAGCTGTTGACTCATTTTTCATGATTTTCTTGCATCACTCTCATTTCTCTTCCCAGTTTTTTCTCTACTCCTCTTACTTGATTTTTAAAATCCTTCTTGAGCTCCTCCATGGCCTGCAACCAGTTCATTTCTTTCTTGGAAGCTTTTGATGCAGGAGATTTTACTTTGTCATCTTCTTCTGGTTCTATATTTTGATCTTTTTTTGTCACCAAAGAATGATTCTACAGTCTGATTTCTCTTCCTCTCTTTGCTCATTTTGCCAACCAATTACTTGACTTTTGAGCTCTTTGCCAAGGTAGAACTTTGCTTCCAGAATAAAGAGCACTGTGTCCCAAATTTCTGGGGTTTTGTACAGTTGCTTTTAGAGGTTCTTCTAGGCACTTGCCTAAGAACTGTGAGGAGGATTTCCTCTCCAGAGCCTCCACAAGCTCTGCCATGCCAGCACTCCTCACCCCAGGACTGCCACCCAAGATTGCAATCCAGATCCAAGTAGGGAAAAGCAAAAGAATCCTGCCTCAGTGTCAGCAAAGAGATTCCTGCATTTGCCCTGATCAATGAGATATTTCACACTGATCAGTCACTTGGTCCCTCCCACCATCTGTAGGCCTGGAGTTCCAGAAGCAGCCACAGCCACCTCCACCACCCTGAGGGCAGGGGCTAGACCTTCTCTCACACTGGTCCAACAGTTTCCCCACTGATCTTTTACTTTCTCTTTGGTGTTTACAGGTTGAGAAGTCTGGAAACCACCACTGCTGCTAGTGATTTACGTCCCTGAGGTCTGCTCCAGCCAATCTGTGCCACCAGTCTGTGCCATGTAGCCCATGTGGGACTTCGCTCTACTCCTAGTCTGGTGCAATAGACCCTTTCTGTCAACCTGCCAGGCTGCCTTCAGTGGGAGATTTATTTCGCTCTGTCATTTTATGAGTTCTGTACCTCTAAAATTTGTTTAGAGTAATTTTTTATAGGTATTAAAGGTGGTGGGGCTCGAGCTCAAGCAAGTTCCTGCTTTTACTCTGCCATCTTGGCTCTACCTTCCTCAAATATATTTTAAAATGTATGATGGGGTGGGGTGGGGAGATGAAGAAGCCTAATACCTTTAAGAAGTTAGTTTGGAAGAAGCTGGGGGATGAAAAGCATAATTAAAAAAAAAATCTCAAATAGGGTATTTCAAAGTAACTCATACTAACTAACTGCAGGGTTCAAACAGAAGGTGGAAATCAAAATCTGATCCTTGTTGAAAAAGATTATCCCATGCCACAAATAGCATTTCTTGCTCTCATAGAGTTTGTTAGAAGCAGAAACAAATTATGAAACAAATTACATTATGAAACAATTATAAACAAAGAAATTCTCACTTGTGAAAAATATAGAGAGGAGACTAAGAAGGAAGACTCCAGGAATTAAACTAGAATGTTAAAGAAGCACTTAATGTCTTTATGGCAAATTGTAGCCCATAGCTGAAGGCATTCAGTGTCAAATGTCCTCTAATTTGCCGAAAGCCAGAATATTCTGAAGGAGATAAAGAACTACAAACAAGCTGAGGCTTTTTGGCATGCAAATTACTATATTAAGAAAGTCAATGAATGAGACAAACCAGGGTTAGATTAAGTAGTTAATAACAGATTATTTATTGGGAAGTATTAATTTGTCCCTAGATGCTTGTATATCTTTAGTCTTTTTCTAAGGGTAATCTATAATTAATCAAAGATTAATAATTAGTGATTAACTAGCATTAAAACATGTTATTTTAACAAGTTATACAACTACAGAAAAAGCATAATTGGTTGGATTGTATACAATGTTCTTAGTCATTCAGATTTATGAAAGACTAGTTGAACCATACAGCCATAGCTAACCTATGGGTTAGTAGCTACCTGCAATTCAGAATTGATGCCTAGAATGAATTAGATAGGCTCTATAGGAATCCAAATCTATAATTTGATAATGGATACTTTGTTTACTTCAAGACCACTAGCTATTGAAGTAGAAATAATGAAAACTTTGCGGGAGAGGGATTAATGAGGGGTGAGATATGACTATTCTTTCCTAACATTTGTAATAGAGAATGAGAAGAAAACCAGTCATAATCTGATATGCACCCTAAAGTTTTAGAGAAAAGATTTCAAATGACATTGAGAAATAATAGATAGAATGCCTTGGATTAAAATTTTACAAAATATTTGAGCCTTTTTGGATAAAAATCTTTCAAGAATGAAATACTTAAGAATATAAAAGGAAATAATTCTAATGAGAAGAAAAAGGTGGATGGATTTGTCTATAGAGATTGATGAGGGTGCAGAGGGAAATCACCAACCCCATAGGTTTTAAAATAGACATATATAGAAGATGAAAGAGAAGGAAGTAACAGAGGACAGACAAAACACATGATATCATTGTATAAGAATAGAAAATATTGGTGGAGGATTCAAGATGGCAGAGTAAAAGCAGGAACTTGCTTGAGCTCTTTCCCAAACACCTGTAAAAAATGACTCTAAACAAATTCTAGAGCAGCAGAACCCACAAAATAAAAGAGTTAAACAAATTTCCAGTCCAAGACAATTTAGTCAACAGTAAAGATCTATTGCACTGGGCTGGGAGAGGAACATAGTCCAGCATGGTCCATGCCAGCACAGATGGGGTCAGAACAGACCTCAGGAAACTGAATAGCTGGCAGCTGTGGTGGTCTCCAGACTTCTCAACCCACAAACACCAAAGACAACTTTGAAGGTCAGTGAGAAAGGTCTATCCAGATGTTGGTGAGAGAGGAGTGCTGTTTGGGCCCAGGCCTAGGACAGCAGCAACATTGCCTCCTTCTGGAGCACTTGGCCCACAGATGGTGGTAGGACCAAGTGGCTGATCAGAGGGAGATTGCAGGGATCTCTTTGCTGACTCTGAGACAAGATTATCTTGCTTTATTTTGCTTGGATCTGGGTCACAGTCTTGGGTAGTAGTTCTGTGGTGAGGACAAGCACTTGTGTGGCAAAGCTTGTGGCTTCAGCAGAGAGGGAATCTTTCTCATAGTTCCAAGGTAGAAAAGAGTGCTTGTGGTCACTCACAGACCAAAGTCCAGGCCAGGAAAGGAATAAATACGTCTCGTTTGATTATACCACCTTGGAAGAATGGAAAATTTACAGGTCTCTAGTAGTATCTCTGAATATAGCTGTACAAAACCCCTGAAGCTCGGAACAGTACACCCCCCCCCCACACACACACACACTCCTGATGGAAGCAGAGTCCTACCTTAACACAGAATTAAAAAGTCAAATATTTGCCTGGGAAAATGAGCAAACAGCATATATATATATATATATATATATATATATATATATATATATATATAAAAACATCAGATGATAGAATCTTACTCTGGTTACAAAGAAGATCAAAACATACAACCAGAATAAAACAAAAAAGTCAAGGCTCCTACATTCAAAGCCTCCAAGAAAAATATGGATTGGTCTCAGGTCATGGAAGAGCTCAAAAAGGATTTTGAAAATCAAGTAAGAGAAGTAGAGGAAAAATTTGGGAAGAGAAATGAGAGTGATGCAAGAAAATAACAAAAAATGAGTCAACAGCTTGGTAAAGGAGATTCCCCCAAATACTGAAGAAAATAATATCTTAAAAAATGGACCAACCCAAATGGCAAAAGAGGTCCAAATAGCCAATGAGGAGAAGAATGCCTTAAAAAGCAGAATTGGCCAAATGGAAAAGGAGTTCCAAAAGCTCACTGAAGAAAATAATTTTTTTAAAATGAGAATGGAACAACTGGAAGCTAATGACTCTATGAGAAATCAAGAAATTTTAACACAGAACCAAAAGAATGAAGGCCAGTTCAACAAGCTAAATGACACATCAACCACAACTGACCTCAAATATAACATTTTATATCCATAATGCCCACCTTCACCAGAATGAAAGGAGGGAGATTTATTTCTTTTTGTCTTCTCTGGGGCCAAGGTTCATCATTACAAGTCACTGAACATTCTACTTCATTTTAAGAAGCAGAATTGTGGCACAGTAGATAACTGCTATGCCTGGAGTCAGAAAAACTAGTTGTAATATATTCTCAGATCCTTACTAGCTGTGTGACCCTGAGAAAGTCACCTAACTTCTCTCTAACTCAGTTTCTTCCTATGTAAAATGAGGATAATAATCGCATCAACCCCCCATGGTTATTGAAGACCAAATTAAATAATAACTTATAAAGCAATTTTCATACCTTACAGAATTTTATAAACAATAGCTATTATTATTTTATTGTTCTTTCCCGTTATATTGTAGTCATCACATACGCTAGTTTTGTTGTTCTCCACACTGCATCAGTTCATATCAATCCTCTCGTGAATTCTTAATTTTTCTCTGAATTATTCACATTCATCATTTCTTATGGTACAATAATATTCCATCAAATTCATGTTACTTAATTTGTTTAGCCATTCACCAACAGATGAACATCTTTTATTTCCAGCTTTATACTCTCAGGAAAAGTGCTGCTATGAGTATTTTGGTATTTATGGGAACTTTCCACCACTGACCCACTTGAGTTATAGATCAATGGGATTTCTGGATCAACAGATATGGATATTTCAGTTATTTTATTTTTTGCATAAGTCCAAATAGTTTTCCTGAATGACTGAACTAATTCCCAGCTCCTGCCAAGAGTGTATTTAATCCAGCAACTCCTCCAATACTTGACTATTGCATCAGAGACTATTTTTGCCTTTCTGTATATTCAGCACTTAGCCCACAGCCTAGCACATAGTAAGTACTTGATAAATATTTGTTGACTGATTGCTTTTGTCATCTCTGACAATTTGCTGACTGTGAGCTACTTTAATTTGCATTTCTCTTATTATTTGTGATTTGGAGCAACCTTTGGTATAGTTATTGATAGTTTGTGTTCCTTCTCTTGAGAAATGCTATTTTTTTTCATAAATGTGTCCATTTATTAAATAATTGCTTTAGATCTTACAGAATTTTTTTCAAAAAATCCTATAAATCTTGGATATGACTGTGATCAGAGCTAACTGGTATAAAAATTTTCTCCCAAAGATCAGGTTCAAAGTGGAAATTTTAATAGACTATAGGAGCATTGATTTAGAGATTAGAAGGGACCTTAGGAGACATTTTATCTAAATTCCTCATTTTACATATGGGGAATTTGAAGTCAGATACATGAATTAACCCACCAAAAGTCACACAAATACTATTTAGCAGAACTAAGAATCAAATCTAGGTCTTCTGAGACAGCTTAGTAGCTCAGTAGATAAAATGTTGAACTTGGAATCAAAAATATATTAATTTAAATCTGCCCTCAGATACTTATTATGTGATTTTTGGGAAAGTCACCTCACCTCTGTCTGCCTCAACTTTTTCAGCTGTAAAAGAGCTGCTGTAACAATTGAATAAGATACTATTTGTTACAGTAAGTACATAATTAAGGTCTGTTTCCCCTTTTATTCTATTATTGTCTCTACACTGATTTTCCAAATAATTTTTAAACTCTAAGGAAGAAAATGGGAGCAGAGCTAGGGACAAGATAGTGTGATGTTTAAAAAGTTCAAGAGACATAATTTGGGGGTAATTTAATCACTTTATGAATAATGCCAGCATGTTTATTAATAAAAATGATGGCCATTTAGTTGGCCATCTCTCTCTTAAACCAAAGATAATCATGGTGGTGGGATCAGAGCTTATATGCCCATTGGAAAAGGGGTATTCTGGAGGGTCGCAATTAACTCTGATTGGTTAACAATTAGTGAGAGACTAAATATTACAATGAGGGAAGGTCAACTTTGTACTCTCCTTCAGCTCTCTCCCCAAAACTATCCACATTAACCTTTTCAAATGAACTCTGATTATGTCATTTATTTCTAAGTTATCCCCAGCCTTGGGCAATATCTTTAAAGAATTTATCCTCACCCAGACCCGAGTACAGCACAATGGCTTGCCTACCTGGGTAGAGTCTGAACAAGAAAGTTTATCCAATCTCATTATCAGTAGTTTCCTTCAAGAGACTGAACTTTTGAAATTGGGACTTTATCAAAAAGGGAGAATTCTAGGTTTCCCCAAATCATTGGTTATTAACATAATCATTGTTCTCAATAGTCAAAGTAGAGCAGGCATTATAGGTTGTATGTAGAATGTGTACAGATAAGTGGGATATGTGTGGAAGGAGCAGCTGATAGAACCAAGTTCTGGTCAAATATTGAAGCCACTACAAAACATGTTTCCCTATCCAGGGAGAGAGAGCAGGCTAGGTAGCAATTGTGTTGTGTTGTATGTGTGTGTGTGTGTGTGTGTGTGTGTGTGTGTTTCTGGTGGGGGGTGGTAACAGAAGTAGGCCCCCAATCATAGTTGAAGGGTGCCACTTAAGATGAAAGTGGGGAGGGTAGTGAGGAACAGCTCCTTCCTGCTCAATGGCTGTGCATTTTTGGAGACAACTGTCTTACATGAACTTGGGAAACTTCCTTTTTCAAACTTTGCTGAAGCAGGTAGGCAGGAGAACTAGGTGGAATGGATGATGAGAAAATCTATGAAATTGGAAGGGACAATTTCAGGTACCATGAACCTCAAAGGAGATGAGGCAAGGCAAACCTAAGAGAAAGAACGACTTTCTCAGAAGCAGTAGTTCACGATTGGGAGGAGAGACGGAAGTGAGGGGAAGAGGGTGTCTGATAAATACTTCAAGTAAGGTAAAGAAGGGGCAAATTCCCTTTGGCCAAGGCTTCATAGAAATGGCTATGTCTCCCCAATTTGGGGGACTTTTTTTCCTGAAGGCTTTGACCTCCCAAGATGCCCAAATGTTGGTTTCAAGTATGACCCATGAGAGAGAAGCAGTATGAAATTTATAGTTAGAGTACTCCTAGAATATCTGATGCCTCCTGACCTCATTCATCTGCTTTACTTAGCAGGGAGAAGAGGGGTCTTTGCCCAGTAAGAGTCAATGTCATTGCTCCATTGCCCCTCAAAGGAGGTAACTTGGAGGAAAGAGCTCTACACAGGGAATCTGGAGGCTTAGGTTCTAATCCCTGCTCTAACAGTCACTTTCCTGTCTTGTTACCCTTTATGTAAATGAATAGGCTGAACAAGGTGCTCTCTTTCCTTCAAGCCCTAATAGTCTATGACATTTGGGCTCCCTTTGACTCCACTTCAGTTCAGTCTCAATTTCACTAAGAGTTGGACATTGCCCAAGTCATTCTAGATCCTTTCTCTGCAAAAAAAGAAAATGTTGGATTAGATGATCCCTGACAGCCTTTCTAATTTTAACAGACTAATCTGAAAGCATTTTATTTGGGGGGAAGGTCAACTTTGTACTCTCCTTCAGCTCTCTCCCCAAAACTATCCATATTTTTGTGGTAATCGTTTCACATTCTTTCCCCCCTTCAGCATTCAGATTTCTGGGAAGCCAAGTGTGAATAAAACAACTGACCTTTGTGGTAATTGTCCTGGATGCATAAATTCCAAGTTATTGTTCTGCCTTAAACAAATGCTTAGATATTTCTTTTTTGTTAATAGCCACGATTTTCTGAAGGTCAATTGTAAGCTACTACCTTGTCTACCTCTAAGGTACCAAAAGGCTATCCCTTAAATAGTAACTTTCAAGTTGCATTAGAAGGAAAGTGAAATTTTTATTTTTACTAGAACTTTGCCACTGTTATTTCTCTGGTTAATTTCATATTTACATTCTTTTAAAAGTTTATTAAGCTCCATATTTCTTCTTGCATCAGTGTAGAGACAATAAATGACATGTTTTTGAGTTTTACTGGCTTATGAACTTCCTCTATGTTGGGTTCACCTTTTTTTTTTAACAGGGATATAATTTTCCTCCATTTCTAAGTAAGTAACATAGTCACAGACCATGGTAACACTGGTACATAACTACATTTCAGTGTTGGACTTGGAATTAGGAAGACCTAAGTTTGAATCCTGCTACAGATACTATCTCTGTTTTCCCACTTAAGTCACTTCACCTATCACACCCTATTCCCATATCTACAGAATGGAAATTATAATAGTGCCTACATCAGAGATAGGATTTCTATAAAAAATCAAATGAGATAATATGAATATGCTTTGCAAACCTTAAAGTACTATAGAAATTTTAACTATTAGCACAGTTCTTTTTCTGTGGAATTTTTATTTATTTTTAAATTGTGGAATAAAACTAGTATTTCCATAACATAGTATAATAAAATATATGACTGCACATGAAACTTCAAATCTATTATGTACAATTTGTTATTCTTGTAAATATAATAAAGTTATCATGTATTTTTTTCTTTTTTTTCCTTCTCTCCCTTCCCCCACCCATGAAATGGCTGCCATTAGACACAAGTATGTGTATGTATGTAAAATTATTCTATTAAATTAAAATCTTTCTCTGGATGCAGATAGTATCTTTCTCCATATGTCCTTTATAATCTGGATATTTGTAATAGTCAAAATGACTTATTCACTCAATGACTTAAAACAATATTGTCATTACTGTATACCATGTTCTCTTGGTTCTGCTCATTTTGCTCTTCATTATTTTGTGCAAGTCTTTCCAGATTTTTCTAATATCATTGAGCTCATCATTTCTTACAGCACAATGGCATCCCATCACAATTATATACCACAACTTCTTCAGTCATTCCCCAATTGATGGGTATCCCTGAAACTCCCAGTTTGTCACCACAAAAAAAAGCTGCTGTAAACATTTTAGAACATATAGATTCTTTTCCTTTTTCTCTAATCATCTTTGGAAATAGATCTAGTAGTGGTATCGGTGGGTCAAAGGGTAAGGTAATTTAATAGCACTTTAGGCATAATTCCAGATTGTTCTGTTCATTAGCATAGGTAATGGGGCAAATAGTTGGCATAGTGGATAGAGAACCAGGTTTGGAGTCATGAAGATTTGAGTTCAAGTCCATCCTTACAGACTTTTACTATCTGTGTGACCTTGGGCAAGTCACTTAACTTCTGATTCCTTCATTTTGCTTATCTATAAAATGAATAACTGTAACTGCTACCTCTCAAGGTTGTTGTGAGGATTACATGAGATAATAATAGTAAAGTACTTAGTATTGTGCCTGGTACATAGTAAGTGCTACATAAAGTTAATTTTTATTATCCATATTATTGCAAGGTTGTGCAGAACTACTCTTCAGATAGATTATTTTATATGTTGTTAATTTTAAAATGTCATAACAACATTTATTCTAGGAAAATAGCTCTCAAAAGGATTTTAAATAAATAAAAACAAAATGGGACCTTTTAAATTCTGTTAGAGGTAATTAGAGGGATGAAGTATCAAGAACACTGTTTGGGTGGGGGAGATGAAGAAAACAAAAAGTGATGAAATTATTTAGCTCTAATTTTCCTTCAGTTTTCTTTAACAAGGAAAATTAATTGCTGGATTAGGATGGATAGAACAAAAATGACTATCAGGGAATGGAAACCTAAGATAAATGAGCTGATAAAAAAACACATATAGCTGCTTTTCATGAGTTCAAATCTCCATGCCCAGATAAACCACATCCATGAATACTATAAGAATGAGCAGCAGATGTGATGACATTTAACAAATCAAAGAATGGGAGGAATGCCACAGGAATGTGGGAATGGAGATAAACAAATATTGTTGTGACTTTTTTAGAAAGAAAGGAGCAAATTATTTAAATTATGTAGTTGAACTCTGGTCCTGACAAAATTGCAGAACATAATGGTTTTGTTTTGAGACTGGGTTTTTTTATCTTGCTCAGCTGGAAGTGTCAGTTGATTGGTTATTGGTTGGATGTTGTCCTTTGTTCTCAGAGAGGACCAAAACGACATCACTATTCTAAAGTCAAGGTTCTTTTCTTTTTTTTTTTCATTTTTTGGAGGGGTAAGGCAGGGTAATTGGGGTTAAGTGACTAGCCCAAGGTCACACAGCTAGTAAATGTGTCAAGTGTCTGAGGCCAGATTTGAACTCAGGTCCTCCTGACTCCAGGACTGATGCTCCATTCACTGTGCTGCCTAGCTTCCCCAGAAGTCAAGTTTCAATGTGTCTGACTGTGGCTGATCAGACAAATATGAGTTCGGAATGCTCTATCACAGGTTGGGCACAAATAATCCATGTGAACATTTGGGGTGGAATCTCCAAATTTGCTCATCCTGTGTTTCCTTTGAGCTGCTTCATCTTTGCTGTGCTCATAGAGCACAATACCTTCTCTGATATGGGCTTGCCATGTTCAGTGGTCCTGTGCCAGAGTCTCTCATGTCACACAGTCAATTCCAAAGTTCTAGAGAGAGGGGTGTAGGGTATGTTCAGGGAGCACTGGTACCTCTGGTGTTATGGCTGCTAAGCCCTTTTCAGGGTTGCATTCCACCTTTTGGTGTCCACCTGTTCTACCCAACTCTCATCTGTGGCTTCAAGAAGCTGTAGCATGTGCAGCAGTCACATCCCAGTAAACTGTTTCAGCAGATGGGCCAAACCAGGTTGTGGGGTCTCAAACCTTTTGGTGAGTTAGGGAGGTGTCTACCCTAAACATGTGAAGACTTCCCCTGGCAGTATGGGTGAATGAGAACAATTTGTTCCAACGGCCATGAAGTAGCTGAAGCAGGCACTGTGGAGTGCTTAGGGCTTGGTTAGACATCAAAGACGCCAAGGTCATCCCCTGCATCCTGGGCTATCCCTAGTCATCTTGATTCTGTCCCGCCACTGCACTATGATGACTCCAGAGGACAGAGTGAGGCTGATGAATTCTTGCAACTCTGCCTCACTTACATCCAAGTTATACACAAATCAAAAGACATCACCCATATCATTTTACCATTATATCTATCTCAAAGTCCAGTGGCAACAGGTAAGTGATGAGACTGGAAATGTAGTACGCATGCATAGGCCTAATACTACTGCTGATCAGTACAAAGTATATGACCTGCTCCATTTCTCCCCTCCTTAGAAAGCCTGGTGGCCCTGCCAAGACCAAAGGTTTGCTAAGTTAGTGATGAACTTAGTGCACATCTGATCAGCTTTCTGATCAGTTTTCACCTCACTGTGGAAAAGAAATACCAAGCTCAAGTGATCTTACCAGCCTAAAGTGCACCTTCCAGCCCAGTATCTGAAGAACTAGGATAATAACCATGTACCACTCCATCTGACAAAATGCTAGAATATATTACCAATATGTGTGTAAAATGAATGTGTATGTGTATATGTACATATGTATAAGTATTCAGATAAACAGGCATAGATGGATCTGGTTTAGACATACAGAAGATACATGCCTTTAAACTGAAAGCCATCTTGTTTATCTAAGAGAAGTATAAAAGCTATATGGTCACAGTGGGTAAGAGCGCTGAATCTGAAATCAGGAAGCCCTGACTTGAAATCTTGTCTCAGACACTTAGTAGCTGTGGGACTCTGGGAAATTCATTTGACCTCTCTCTGACTCTGGTTGTTTTCATTGTGTGTAACTCTTCAAGACCCCAGTTAGGGGCTTTCTTGGCAAATATACTAGAGTGGTTTGCCATTTCCTTCTCTGGTTCATTTTTATAGATGAAGAACTGAGGCAAACAGGATTAAGTGACATGCTCATAGTCACACAGCTAGTAAATATCTGAGGCTAGATTCGAACCCATGAAGATAAGTCTTCCTAATTTGAAGCCCAGTGCTCTATCCAGTGTGCCACTTAACTATCTCAGTTCTCCCAAATGTCAAATGGGGATAATAATACCTATCTCACAAGGTAGTTGGAGGGTCAGATGAGATAAGATTAGTACAGCTCTTTGAAAACCCTCAAGTACTATATAAATGCCAGCTTTTATGGTTGTTGTTTCATTGAAATTATGAGTATAAGTATGATTATCTAGGAGTAGTCCACATGTTCAATAAGCAGATTCAGTTAATACATCATAATTCCTTAGAGCCGTATCAGTCTTGAAGCTGTATAACAGTAAAGCATGAAAAGTAATCACAGGAACCCATTCGTAGTCTAAAGAACATAGTATAGTTATAAAATATATATATATATATATAATTATGATATTATATGGTATAATATGGCATGGCATAATCTAATAATAATTATAATAATAATTATATGATATAATATAATAGTATAATGTAGTATAATATGATATGATATGACATGATATAGGATATAACAATGTAATTAATATAATATAATCAATATAATATAATTAGTATAATACAATATAATTAATATAATATATATTAGAAACCAAATTTTGAAGAGACCTCAAAGGCTGATCCCAACCATCCCTGACTAAGAATGCTCTGTACATAAATTATACCGAACAAGTGGTCATATGCCTTTCACTAGAAAGCTCTCAGTGAAAGGAAACATACAAACTGTCGAACCAGGTCTTCATGCATTTAGATAGCTCTAAATGTTAGGAAGATTTGCTTTTAAATTTATTTTCTTTTTACATTAAGTCTAATTGTATCTCTACAACTTTCTATGCATTGATTCCAATGCTTCACTCTGGGATCAAGAAGAATAAAGCCTAGCATCTCTTGCACATTAAACCTCTTCAGAAAGTAGCTCAAAAAGGAACAAATTGATTCTCGGTACATAAGAGCTCCACTGAATGACTGCTCTTCATATGAGTTGCAAAAACATTATGATAGAATGTCCTTTCTCAATAAACACATATACTTCTAATGTTAGGGTTTTACATTTTTGTGTACAGCTTCTTTCATATTAAGCATAAGGAGATTTGATTTGGTGTGAGGAAAGAGAAGTTAACTTTTTTAATTCACTCATTACTATTAGTCAGCCTAGTTACAGTAAAAGAAATGTATCTATATAATACAGAAAAAACACACTTCCCTAAATAAACATGTGTTCATTAATAAAAAATGCAAAACTTGGGGCAGCCAGGTAGCACAGCGAATAAGAGCACCGGCTCCAGTGTTGGGATGACCTGGGGATGGAATTCGGGCTCAGACACTTAGCACCACACCCAGAAATAACTGGCTGTGTAACCTTGAAAAAGTTACTTAACCCCAGTTGCTTAGGGGCAGCCAGGTGGCTCAGCGAGTAAGACCACCGGCTCCAGTGTTGGGATGACCTGGGGATCAAATCTGGGCTCAGATACTTAGCACCATGCCCAGAAATAACTGGCCGTGTAACCTTAAGCAAATTACTTAACCCCCGATTGATTTAAAAAAAAATGCAAAACTTTATTTTTATCACTTCAATCAAAACCATGGCCAGTCTGAGACAGCCTTTTAATTGACAAAATCATAGAACTACATTCATCTAGAAGGGAACTTAAAACCCATCTAGTTCAAATGCTCACTTTCCAGATAAGAAAACTGAGGTTCTCAGAGACAATGCAACTCATACAAAGTCACACAGCTCATTATTGGCAGTCAGGCCTTGAAAACGGGTTTCCTAGTTATCAATCCAGTGCTGACAAGTCATTTTGTGAATAGAATATAACAGCAGTCTGTTCTTCCATTCATTAAAGGAAACATGTTTTTAATGATATTGAAACATTTTCTTAATAAACAATCCATCCATTTATTCAATCACCCTCAAAATGGTCCATACACTGAAAAAGGGAATGATCACTCCCACAGAAACATTATCATTTTCTTTTCCTTAAATCCTACTTTTGCTCTTGTTTGTTTGTTTGTTTTGTTTATGTTTTTCACAACTAGTTCCTCTAAGAAGAAAGCTTGGATGACTTTACTGTAGTCAGATGGCCATATTTCCTGTCTATCCTCAAAACAAACAAAAACAACCAATACCCCCACCCCCAACATATTCCCTTCAAATATCTCATTGATGTTCCCAGCTTTTTAATAGATATATACACATCTATTGAGCGAGATATGTGTATATACATACACACATACATATATCAAATGAATCAAATGATGGAGATATGGGGAGTTGAAAGTATGGGAATCAACTGATAAAAATGAAGTACTGATTTTGAAAGACTTAAGTAATTATAATAAATGACTAATAAAAGCATTTCTGAAATGTGTATATTATATATGCAGATATATTAAAATCAATTATGTGTGTGCAGGTTTTATATAGGAAAATTTCCTCATATGGTTACACCTACATGTGAAAACCCACACATATGTATCCATGTACACACAAGACACATACACATGTGTGTTAATGTGTACATACATGAAAGACTGTTTATGCACATGTACACCTCATGAAGACATGTTTATGTGCATGTGAAAATTATATGTATCTGCGTGTGGAAGTGTATTGCACACATATATCCACACATACACATGAAAATCCCTGTATCTGTGTACACATATATTCCATATGTCTATGCATACATATGAATATGAAGACTAATACATATGCACATCCATGTATGCACACACCCACAAATATATGCACACCCATGTGAGAATCCATGTATACACATGGACTATATGCACATGCATACATGTATACATATATGAAAATCCATGTGTATATGATTTTCCTTTGTTCAGTCATCTTTGTACCACAATTTCTGTGAGATTTTTTTCCACTAAAAGTCTTTCAATTTTTTTCTTGAGGCAATAATTTCCTCAAAGCTTTATGAGAAAGATTCATTGGAATAGTGTCGCTTTCTATGACTGCCATGTCAAACCTCTGAAGTCAACACTTTTCTGTTGTTTAAAACATTCACCCCCTTCAAGCTCACTGAAAACTGAAGCACCCTTCTCCAATCAAAAGCAAGTGAATCAACAACCAATATTTCAAAGAGCTTCAATTTCAAGACACTGTCCTTGAGTTATGATGGATGACCACCTTGTAAATCTGGAACCCTTGGTGTTCTCAAATTGAATGTAAGAACCTGAGAGCGCGATTGTGGAAGGCTGGGGGTCATCAAGTTAAGAACCTGGCTCCTGGGTCCAAAGACTATGAGAGCAGTGCACGTTCCCGTTTCCCCCACATTACTCCACAATCTACCCCTCACTTACCCTTTTCACTGACGCTTTCACTTTCTATTTCCACATCTTCACAGCTGGTGTACTCAGGTGTGGAGGCCCCTTCCTCCTCGGAACTGCTGACGGACATCTGTCTCTTCTTGCCCCCTCGCTTGGCTCTGTGGGGCTTGCGCGGAGATGGTCTTACTGACTCTGACTGGTCAGAGCTCAGAGAGTCATTCCTCAGCATCGTTTCCATTTTCTCCCTCTTTGCTTTCCTGATAAGAATAGCGGAGCTAGGATCCAGGCGACTCTGCTTTTTGAAAGACTCTTGGTTCTTGGACTCTGGGTGTTCTGTTGGAACAGGGCCGTGCCTGGGAGCTGGTGGGCTATGGTTAGTTAATTGTTTAGAAACAGATATTCTTACATCACCCGTTCGTTCTATGGAATATGACCTCTGAGTTTCCAAAAGGGATTTCCGATCCTGAGTTCCAGAGGGCTGGGCCCGTTTCCCTAACTTGTTCTCTGGCACCTCGGCTTCTTCTAACTCTGTGTGGGGCAAAGACACATCACTATGTCTCCTTTCATGGCGGGCTTTAGAGACTTTGGCATGCATGCGCATCTGCTGCTCTTCCGGGTGGGGCTTGACGGGATACCTCGCCAGGTTAGGGTCACTTCGGTATCGAGTCTGATACTCTTCTTCTTTCCTTTGTTTCTCATCCTCCACTCCTTTGCCCTCCTCATGTTTTTCAGGCAAATCTTGTGAGCGGCCCTTCTCCAGCCTTCTGCTTTCCCGCCTTTCTTTCCGGTCCCTCTCCTCCACTGCTCCCTCCCCTTGCTGGAGGGAGGATTTTGGCACACGTTTACGCTCGCTTTTCAGCCCCCCTTTGCCATTCTGCTCAGCAGTCACTGAAGTCTTCTTCCTACCAGAAATATAAAAAGTAAAATAAGAACAATGAAGAAAATCTTAAATCACAAAAACTAGACCACACGAACATTTCTCCCTTAGGCTATGAAATAAATGCATTCACATCATGATGAACATTAGGATGTGATTCAATAAATGAACATGACATCTTGTTTTAGAAGTGGGTGATGTAGAGCCATGGTTAAGGCTCTGTAATGAGTTCTTGTTTTCCAGACATGGGCCAACTGCACCAGTGTGTTTCTCAGAACCATGTTTTATGTTTTTTACCACTGTGAATGATTTCAACATTTCAAAATTGTCTACATGGATAAGATCAAAAGAGTAATAAATAGTTGTTGAATGAGTCACATTTGGCAGGGGCCCTTTGCTCCTTTGCCCAGCCACTTAAGTCTTCTCTTCTAAGGTTACCTACCTACATGTTTTCTCTCTCTCTCTCTCATTAGAATGTAAGTCTTTGAGGACAGGGCCTGATTTTGTTTGTATACACAGTACTTAGCACAATGCCTTGTATATACAGTAAGCTCTTAAGTGTTTGTGGACTGACTGAAACATTTCTTTGATAAATTCAATGACTATCTAGAATCACTTTACTAATAACTCTGTGTTATAATATTCAAGACACCAAAAAATACTTTTTGACAAGACATTTGAGCTAAGTGATATAACACAAAATGGAGCGGGTTGTGAGTCAGGAAATTGAGGTTCTGACCCCAGTGCTGACACCAGCCATCTGTGTGCTATCTGGCAAATAATTTAACATCTGTGAGTGCTGCTTATCTCATCAATGAAGCAAAGGGATTGGACAAGATGATAACTAAATACTCTTCCATCTTAAATGTCTGGTCTAAGATAGAAGCAGCAGATATGATTGTCTACTTCATTTCAGCTGTGAACATCTCTATATTGCTATGTATGTCAATGTGGCGGCATTAACAACTACAAATTACCCAGGAAAATATAAACAAAGAATGTTTTCATACAAATGGGCTCACACCAGAAGCCTAATTTATCATTAGGTTAGGTAATTCCATGTAATAGAGAAGGAAACTTAAAGGCATGAAGATTTCAGTTTAAACATCCCCTGAGACAGAAGTTTTGTGATTATGGGAAAATAAGCTTTTTCCCCCCCTGTTCTGTGAAATAGGTGGGATAGTAGCACCTACCTCAGAAAGTTACTATAAGGTTAAAATAGGGAACTGTGTTTAAAGAGGTTTGTAAACATTAAATACTGTATAAACATCATTTATTTTTTTATCTAGAATTAAGATTTCAAGTATAGGAACCTCCTGGAAAGAACTCCCTTCTACCAGAGCAGTTCAGCAATTTCTATGCAACTTAAGGTCTTGGAGAGTTGTCTGAAGTACTGAGAGCTCAAGTGATTTGCCCAGGGTCACATAGTCAATGTGTGTCATGGGGAGAACTGGAACCCAAATCTTCTTGGTTCTAAGATCAGTCCTCTATACACACCTCTACTCATTATTATTAATAGAAATTCCTTATTGTAGCACTAAAACAATTTGAAAATAATTAATTTATCTCACCACACTTTGAAGGGGGAAAGAGAAGGTAGGAAAAAAGAACAAACAGTTCTCCACATTAGTTTATGCAACCAAAGGAATGAACACACTCAAAGTTTCTAGAGTTGTTTATTATCTTTTCTCCCCAAATATTTTAGCCTTAACTTCCTTTAAAAAATACATTTTCCCTAATTACATGTTTAAAAAATTTTAACATATAATTTTTTTAAAGTTTTGAGTTCCAAATTCTATCTTTCCCTCCCTTCTCCCTGAGATAGTAAACAATCAGATATAGTCTTAAATTCCTTTTAAACATTATTTAGTATAGTGGCTATCAGCTAGATTCCTGGGGTGAATTTATTAATATTCAAGTATTCCTAATTCATATTTTCTTGGTACTTTACAGACTGTCAACATAACATGATATTATACCATAGCATATAGGAGATGTTCAGATCTAAAATGAAGTTGCTAATGCTGTCCCCATATTTTTATCATACAGCATCGAATTGCCAAATGAAAATTGTCCTTAGTGATCATCTTGTCCAATTTCTTTACTTAAGGATGAGTTTTTCACGATACAGTTTGTCAATATCATCTGTCAGATTACATTTATATGAATTGGGTTGGTACCAATGTTAGAACCCATGTCTCATTACTTTTGGTCCAATGTTCTTTACATTTTACCTACCTAATATCTATAAAAATTGCAAAAGAGGCAAAAGTAGCTGTCAGAAGTTATCAATGTAGTAATAACAATACCTAGAATTTACATAGAGATTTAAGTTTTGTAAAGTGTTTCACATATATTAGATTGTTTACTTTTCACAGCATCCATTTGAAAAATTGGTGCTATTATCTTTTCCACTTTACAAATTATGAATCTGAGTCATGATAAATAGATTTGCCCAGGGTCACACAGCAACTGAGTGTCTGGGATAGGATTCCAACTTGGGTCTTCCTGACTTCAAGTTCAATGCGCTATACAGTGTGCCACCTAGAGGGTAATAAGTATAAACATAAGTATAGGGGCAGCTAGGTGGAGAAGTGAGGAGCACAGACCCTAAAGTCAGGAGGACCTGAGTTCATTGGCCTGAGACACTTGACACACTTACTAGCTGTGTGACCTTGGGCAAGTCACTTAACCCCAATTGCCTTGCCTTCCCCCTTCCAAAAAAAAAGTATAAAAATGCAACACTAAAACTCTATGGATTTGTCTGGAGCGGGAGGTGTGTGAAGATTATATATTGTGCTTAGGCCTACAAGAAAGGCGCAGCTAGGTGGTGAAGTAGATAGAATGCTAACCCTGGAGTCAGGAAGACCTGAGTTCAAATAAGATCCTAAATGTTTATTAAATGTATGACTGTGGGCAAGTTATGTAACCCTGTTTGTCTCAGTTTTCTCATTTGTAAAATGAACCAGAGAAGGAAATGGCAAACCACTCCAGTATATTTATCAAGAAAACCTCAAATGGGGTCACAAAGAGTCAGACATGACAAAAAATTGAACAACAGCAAGTATGAAATACGTTTCCAATCATACATACTCTGAGGTTAAATACAGTGGGAAGAATATTGACTCTAGATTCAAAGGTTCTGGGTTCAAATTTCACCTCTGACATCTTTGTGAATCTCCCATTCTCCTTGTCTGCAGGGATTCTTATGATTATCTATCCATAAATGGGCTCATGCTCACCCATCTCTTCACCTCTACAGTCAGTTTTTTGGATGCACAAAGGTTTATAACAATTACCACCTTTTACAAGTCAGGTCCCCAAAATGTCAAGGTTTTCTACTTATGCCCCTGCCAGGGATCTCTAGGGAGAGAAAGAAAGAACAGGGCTGAGGATGATTACCTTTCTCTCGAGGGTTCACTTCTGGATCTTGATGAAGCCTGTTTCTGTTCCAGACCCATGGCTTTCTGGGGCAATTCTGTTCCTTTGCTTCTCTCTGATGGGACCCCTGAAGGAGTGGTTTCCTGGGAGGCTGCTGCTGTGCTTAAGGGGGTCTGAGATCTCGATCGTTCTTGTAGCCTGGCTTTCTTTTCTCTAGGTACCTCGGAGCCTGCACTCGTAGCAGTGTCACTGAGTGTCCCGTCCTGACTTGGTGGCTGAGGTCCACTCCCAAAAAACCAAGCTCCGGACTTGGTTAGGATCTCTTGTTGCTTTCGACATAAATTGCATACCCACATAACCTGTTTAAAAAAAGAAAGAAGAAATTCACTCTGAGTAATGCACGATCTGTAGAGGGAAATACATTTAAATCGATAGCCTTATTTATTGGAGACCTGTGGTTTCACTGGTGCATAAAGCTTTTGGAAGGAAACTCCCTTAACCAAAGCAGATATCCTACCTATATTTTTAGAATGTAAAATACATGAAAGTAGGTATTGTTTCACTTACTATATTTTCACTACCATAGTGCCAGTTACATAGTAGGTACTTAATGAATGAATGTTAATTTGAAAGCTGCCTTCAACACAGTAATTAAACTGACTTTGCAAGGGTCACTTGGCCAATAATATTAAAGGAAGGGTTTGAACCCAGGATATATAAATTCTGAGGTCAGCTGTCTATTATACTACACTGCCACTACATTGCCCCCCTCACCTCCCCTTTCACTCTCTCTCCCTTATGTAGATATAGATATTTGTTAGGGAATAAGAGATAAGTGTCATACTTTCTGAATAATATTATTTGATTTCAAGAGAAATTAGAAAGCTTTCTATCCACAAAAGCCCTTCTAAATTTGTTGAGAAAATGGGACTTTCTCAAGTGGGACATGTGCTAGTTAGAACCAACAGCTTGCCTGGATCTGCTGGGCAAGTGTCTGGGCCTTGGCTTATTTAGACATAAAAGAAAGGGATTGGCCAAGATGATTTTTCAGACTTTTTCCATCTTTAAGGCTATTGGAATTTCCTCTTAGTTCATTTCTATACCCATAGGTTATTTTCTACAGTCTTTGGTTTCCTGTGAATGTGTGCTAAAGAAAACTGAGGTAATTCATTAGCTTTAGACTAGGAAGAGACATTAGGAAGAGACCTGATATTTGGTGCTTAGAGGTTAGAGTGTGGGATGCAACATTGGAACTGGAGCCAGAAAGACTCTAATTCAAATCCTGGTGTCATGGTCTCCATCCAGAAAATACCCCAACTGTCAGAGAGCCTGCAAATGCTGGGAGCTTGGGTAGATTTGGGGAAACAAAGAAAGGGGTGAGACAATGGAGAGAACACTGGACCTAGAATCAGAAAGGCCAGAATTCAACTCTGGCTTCAGCCATTTAGTAGTTGTGTGACATTAGGTTAAGTCATGTAACTGCTGCTGCCTGCCTTGGTTTCTTCATCTGTAAAATGGAGATAATGATAATAATGCCTACTTCCCAGGATTATTGTGAAGATAGAATGAGATACTATTTGTAATACATTTTGTAAATCTTAAAGTTCTACATAAATGCTAACTACTACTCATTTTTTTTAACATTTATACAGCACTTACCATGTGAAGGCTCTGTGCTAAGCACTTTATGATTATTATCTTATTTAATCCTCACAAGAATGCTGGAAACCAGATAACATTATTATCCCCATTTTATAAATGAGGAAAGTGAGGCAAACAGAGGTTAAGTGCTTTGCCAGGGTCAAATAACTAGTTACTGACTGAGGTCAAATTTGAGGTCAGGTCTTCATTTGTTTATCTGTGAATGAAAAACTCTAAAAGCTCTGTCTTTAGGCAATACCTCTTTGGGTCTTGGTTTCCACATCTGTAAAATGAGGGCATGAGACCAGATGATTTCTGAGATCTTTTACAATTCTAAAGTTTTGATCTTTTTCTTTTACACTCAACTTCTTTATTTTTTTTTCAGTGTTAATCAAAGTCATAAGGTGGGGCACCATTGTTTAGTGGACAGAGCCAATGGAGAAATCAAGAAGATTGAGGTTTAAGACTTATCTCTGAAATATACTGGTCACATGATCCTGAGCAATACTCTAGGAAATTCTTTAAGATTGCAAATTGCAGAGAGAGAACCAAGCAGAATTGGTTGAGGGAATTTCCTCATTTGAGAGTTCCTTACACAAAAGAAATTGCAGGTCAAGCCTACCAGGAAATGGTATCACATAAAAAAAAATGGTAGTGCAAAAACCAAAAGGGGAATCTGCACATTTTCCTTTAATTTTCCATTTATCTATTTTCCTTTTTAATTGACCACAAGGAATGTTTTATGGTATCTAATGCCATTTTCCAAGTAACTACTTAAGTATGCAATAAACCTGAGGCCAATTTACTCATGTCTGTCTACCCAAACACCAGGATTCCTTCACATTACTTAATTTAAGTTGGAAATAAACGAGAACTTTTTTTTAAACCAGCTTTCAGTAATCCTATAATCTATATATAAATCCTATAATTCATATATATATATACATATGTATATAATCTATATATGAATC
This sequence comes from Petaurus breviceps papuanus, assembly GCF_028583685.1. Lineage (NCBI taxonomy): Eukaryota > Metazoa > Chordata > Mammalia > Diprotodontia > Petauridae > Petaurus > Petaurus breviceps. Next base: position 14,255,107 of record NW_027187327.1, read on the forward strand.
CTATAATTCATATATATCTATAATCTATATATGAATCCTATAATTCAGTAATCCTATTCTCCCTCTCCTCTGAACATGGGAGGAATAATGAAAGCTATGTATTTCTCTGCGTATAGATGGAAGGCAGTTTACCTTCTTATTTCAGTTACCCTGACTTTCAAAGTATTCAGCAAAGACTATGGCTGCCTTAAGCAGGCATGCCAAGGCAACAACAGCACCCCACATGTTATCAGCACCCATATTCTTCATTCAGCAGTTCTGTCAATAGGCAAAGCCTCCATGTCGCAGAATTAATGTTCTTAGACTATACCAAGTTCTTCCCCCAAATACAGTTTCATCACCTTTGGAAACTGTACTGACTTTCATGGAAATAATAATAGCACACTTTTATATAGAGTTTTGATGTTTGTGAAACACTTTATATACGTTATCACATTTGAGTCTAACAATAATCCTGTGAGGTTGGTGCAATTATTACTCCCATTTTATAGATGATAAAACTGTGGCTCAGAGACAATAAATCTCTCACCATGGTCATACACCTGAGGCGAGATTTAAATCCAGGTCTTTCTGATGCCAAAGTGTACTACTAGTATATTCCTCTGTCATATTACAATTCTTTTCCTAATATTTTATGGGGAGATAATGTCCTCAGAATTGTCAACCTCTAGTAGGTGATAAGGTGATGAATGACAATAAGATTGTTATCAAATTCAATCCAAACCAAACTAAAATTAATAGTTCACAAGATTAGTCATCCTCTAATAACTCAATTAATTATATTTACCTTAGAAGCTCACAAGGTACTATGCATAATATTATAAATTTGCATGTATTTTATAATGCATATGCATCTATCCATGTATCTATACACATGCACATGCACATGATTTAAAAAAAAAAAGTCCGACTAACTTAAAGTTTGAGATTCAAGTTTCCTAGATTTATTCTAGAACAATAAAATCCCAAAGGGAAAATACAAATGGGATACTGAAGGTAATATATTAGCATATGAAGAAAATAATGAAGATATTAAATCAGAAAGAATAGAATGTGGCAAAACAAAGAATTCTAAAGCTAGCGGGGGAAGGAATAAATGTGATTTTAAATGTGAAAAGGATAGGAAAAAAGGTACATTTGAGGTAGAGAGTAGGAACGAAGATAGGAAGACATGTCATATGCTTTAAATATATATGTGTGTGTGTGTATATAGGTATATTATTTGGAGAGTTAGATGATATAGGATGCAGATTGTTGCTTTTTTACACAAGAATAACCACATCAAGAAAACTAAGGTCCTAAGGAAATGGAATCTAGCTGTTAGAATCAGAATATTGCAAAAGCTTTATATATCTCCTTCAGCTCCCCCTATTAAAAATATATGTGGGGGGGGAGGAGGCTGAAAAAGATCTAATTCAAGGACTATATATCACATATATACAGTAAACCATGATAAATATAAGAGTATTCTCATTTACTGAGATGCCCAAAAAGATGAGCTGCTCATCCCATAAAACCTATATCATAATTTAGGTTTTATGTAGTATAGCTGCTTCCATTTAAATTGCTGACCAAATAAGGGAAAGATAGCTATTTCCCAACTGTGCTACATATCAACAGCTCTCCTGTTTAATGAATTAAGGTCATTCAAAAGTCTCGGTTGATTAAAATAGAGACATTGAGTTGGACATTAACAGGGGAAATGTTCTCAGCTCAGGATTCTGGATAGAAGAAGGAAAGAGCCCTATCTGTTCAGAAGACCTGAGCATAGGTGGGGGAAGGTCCAATATGTACATACATCATGACAGATTTCTTGAGACTTCTTGTTTCCTTTGACAAACAAGTGGTAATGGTGACAGGATTCTAGTAGCTGGAGAGAATGTAGGAGTACACTTTTGTACTTTTTGCATTATGTAGATAGCTATTTAACATGATGCTATTTTATAATTTGTCATTATACCAACAAAAATAAATGTTCTTTAAACCACTGCTTTCACTAATCCTTTCTGAAAGGCAACATTTAAGTATAATCGACTGAACATATTTCTTTTTCTAGGAATTCAGAGGCAAACTCATGACAAATATATATTTCTACTACAGTTATAAAAATAGACATTTATTTTTCATATAGGAGAGGAAAACCAGAAAACAGAAACCTAAGAGATATTGATAGGAAAGTGGGGATAAGAGGAGATTTTAAAATATCTCTCCCCACATATCAAGACTGATTATTTTTTTTTACCATGATTTCAATGACAACCATTTTCTTAATGATTAATTCATTTCTGTGCTATTAGGAGGTCATGATAATTTTTAAAAATGTAATCAATACTTGACTATGTAAATAATTTGAAGATGCACAAAGCTTTTACCAATATGTACCATTACTGATTATAGTAACACATCTATTGGAGAGTAACCTATAACATTGAATGGAAAACTACGTAATAAATATAGTATCCTATAACATTGAATGGAAAACTATGTAATAAATATAATTTTAATTCTATTTACAACAAAATTTTGCCTTGCTCTGATACTAGAAGGTAGATGGATAAAATGGAATTGCAATTTCTTAAAATGACTGTTGACTAATACTGTGCTTGAAATATGCCTTCACTTGCATAAGTTAATTAATTTCTCACACAAATTTCAATGTAAATATCATACATGTCCAATCATCTCATGTCTTATATTTTTGCAACTAGAAAAATATTTGAAAATGACTACAAAGTCTATCATCTTTTTCTGTTTAAATAAAACATAAGAATATTTTTTAATCATGAAAATCCTCTTTTGTGAAAACTTTATACCTGTATTTACCCAACCTTCTCTTTAGTTACAGAAATCACATTGAAAAAGATCAAGCCCACCATCAAAAACCAAGAAATCACTCGCATAGACTATAAAATAAAAAAGTATATGATATTCTGTCACATTCTTTCAAATACCACCCACATGGAAGGAGACAAGAACAATACTCACAGAGAAGCAAGTTTAACACATCTATTTAGGATTCCCTTTATAGTTTTTACCTATTATTGGCTAGGGCTTTCCTTTAGCCATGGTCAGTCCAAAAGGATTACTTGACAGAGATTTTTCTTGAAGACTTGAAAAGCAGCTGAGGTGACAACTATTTCGACAAGAAGACTGTTGATCAAAAAACATTTTGGGAGAACGATGTGGAGCAAGCAGTCTAGCAGCCTGCAGGAATTACATCCTGATTGAATATCCTGGGATGTGTTCCAAACTAATCTAAACTAAAGCAGGTCTGCGTAATAACTTATCTTAACAATCCACAGATGTTAGGCAGCCCAGCACACGCACTGATGAAAGATTACAGTGAGCGAATATGGCTTCTGCAGCTCCAAGCTATGCATCAGGAAAATAAAAAATAAATAAATAAATGAAGTTTTTCTTCTAACCTTTGGCTCCATTATTTGTGGTTTGTTTTTGTTTTGTTTTCCTTCCTTTCTTTCCCAAAAGGGCATGAGATTTGGAGTCAGAGGACCTGGGTTCAAATCCTGCTTCTTACATGTGTGACCTGTATGACCTTAGACAAATAATTTCATTTGTCTGAACCCCAGGTTCCTCCTGCATAAAAGAGGGGACTAGAGTTCCCCTTCAAGTTCTAGATCTATAATCTGACACTGTGACCACAAGATAAACCATTCAAGAAGCAGGAAATTTTTTAGAGAAATAAACATGGTGATTATCACATGCTGTCCATGTATACAAAAAGCCCTATGAAGGAAATAGCATGTGCTTAAGAGAAATATGTCTTTCATATGGCAAAAGGAGGAAAAATCTGCAGCACCATACAAAATGCTGAAGCATTCCTTTATTCCCTTGGCAAATGTGGACAGCCCATTCACAAGTTTTAGAGGTTGAATGGGATAAGAACACTGAACAGTGAATCAGAGGGCCTGATTTCTCCTTCCTACTCTGAAATTACCTGGTTGTATGACTTTGGAAAGATCACTTCATTTCTCTGATGCACCATTTTCTCATCTGTATGATAAGTTCAGATTAAAACATCTCTGAGGTTCCCTACAGTTTTGCTGTTGTTCATTTATTTCAGTTGTCTGATTCTTCACAACTCCTTTTGAGGTTTTCTTGAAAAAGATACTGGAGTGGTTTGCCATTTTCTTCTCCAGCTCATTTTACAGATAAGGAAACTGAGGCAAACAGGGTTAAATGACTTGTCCACAGTCACAGAGCTGATGTCTAAGGTCAGATTTGAACTCAGGTCTTCCTGACTCCAGGCTCAATGCTCTATCCTCTGAACAATCTCGCTGCCCTCGAGGTGTAATATAATCCTGGTTAAATTTCTGTGCTTTGCTTCTTTTATTTTAAATGAGTGACTTGGATTTGATGATCCCTAATGCCCCTTCTTGCACTAAACCGATGAGCCAATGTATATTGGAACTAAACGAAGATGAAGAATGTTTTGTGAATGAAGTTTTACAGACTATAGCATTTGTTTATGCATTTATAGATGTTTCTTCTTCATGTGAATAGTATTGGAGGTCATAGGAACACAGATTTAGAGCTAGGAGGAAACTGAGAGACCATCTAGACTGATCCTCTCATTTGGTAAAGAAAAAAAAAAGGAAGAAAACAAGCATTAATTCAGCACCTACAATGTGCCAGGCCCTTTACAAATATTAACTCAATAGCTCTGGGAAATAGTTGCTTTATTATTATCCCCATTCTACAGATGAAAAAACTGAGACAAGCAGAGATTAAGTGACTTTCCCAGGATCACACAGCTAGTAAGTATCTGAAGTCAGAATTGAATTTAGAATTGAACTCATTGCCCTACCTTGCTGCCTCTAAAAAAGAGAGAACTAGAGAGTTGTTGTGCCTTTCCCAAGATCATAGGTAGTAAATAGCCAAGCCATGATTTGAACCCAAATCCTCTGACTCATAATCCATCAATTTTCTACCTTCCTGAAGTAGTGATAATATCTCTACCTACTCAATCTATATTAGTGAAAAGAGAGAAGGAAAGTTTTCTATAGCTCAACTCTTGTTGTTTAAGACAAAAAGGTTTACTCTTTCACATTTTTTCCCTTTTCATAAAGTATTCCTTAAGTAATCAGCATTAGAGAAAAACAAATGATTTTACAACTTGGATGGAAGTGGTGAACCAAGGTTAGCAATGATATATATATATATATATATATAGTCAGAGAAGGACAAAATATAGTAATGTGCTGATGGTGTGCTTTTATTCAATAACCTGCCTTAATGATTATTTCTAAAGTGAATCAGTTTCTAGGGAATCAAGAGAACCCTATTAGCAAAGGAGACAACTTTGCACAAACAGTCTTAAAAAGCTGCAAAAGAGCCTTTAAAAACGATCTGCTACAGGAAGATATTCCCTACAGAGTTGACAGAAAAAGCTTGTTTCTGTCATCAACACATTCCATTGAGTCAATAAAGCCTGTCCAATTCCATGCCAACAGTGTTGCTTAAATGTTGGACTTTTGTTTTGTTTTTACTTAGTTTACTGAAAATGTTCCATGAAAAGCCTGCTCAGATGAAATTGTTTTATAAATAGGAGGGGACAAAATGGCAACATCTGCATGCATAGCATCCCTAGTTCTTACTCTGCCACTCCCTTCCAGAGGGCCCTTGAGTGAGTCAAGTCATGGAATCATAGGATCTGAGAGCTGGAATAAGCTTGGGAGGTCATATTCCCTACTCAATGTAGGAACTGCATCTTCATAATCTCTGAAAAGATTTCATCTTGTTGCTTTTACTTAAAAACTTCTGGTGATGGAGAACTCACCATGGAAAAAAATCTATATCAGCTCTAATTAGTAGCAAAATTACTGATGAAATTTAATTCAATTACACTATTATGTACCTTTGATAGGAGCTGGAAGAGAAACAGTTTATATTGGATGTGGTTCTGTTTTCAAATAGCTTATAGACTAAAAACAGCATATAACACATAGAATACATAAAAATATGCTAAGATGATATGAGTCAATATGACAGGCTGTGAGCCTTTGTAATTGGTAGGATAGAGGTGCCTTCAATGAGAGTATAGATGGGAAGAGGAGAGGTTTTCTACAAAGGCTTTTGACAAATAGACCACTGTGGCTGAAGTATAAAATTTGCATCAGAGTAGTGGGAAAAGTAGGGTGGACCTGGTTTGTGAATGATCTTAATGCCGGGAAAAATGCTTTTCTTTGGAGGTCAATAAATGGTTTGAGCTATCCAGAAGGAAGAGTAACCCAGGGAAGGTGTGAAGGATACATTGAAGTCGGGAGAAATAGGAAGATGACTGGGTTGGCTAGGTGGCACAGTGAATAGAGCACTGGCCCTGGAGTCAGGAGGACCTGAGTTCAAATCCAGCCTCAGACACTTAACACAAAAAGTAGCCGTGTGACCTTGGGCAAGTCACTTAACCCCAACTGCCATCCAAAAGCAAAAAAGAAAGAAATAGGAAGATGAGATAGGAGGCAATAATAATAACTGAGGGAGGTGACTATATGGGCTAGTACTGGGGCAATGGTACAAATAAAAATGAAGGAAGAAATGTGAGAGATACTATGGAGTGCAAATACAGGACTTGGCAACTTATTAGAGGTGGGCTAAGGGAAAGAAAAGAGTCAAAGATAATAAATATTAAAGATTAAAACATCAGAAACTGGATGTTACTGGAAAAATGGTTAAATCGTTGCAGAGAAGAATGTGTTTTGAAAGATTACAAACTGGATTTTAGGACACTTGAGTTGGTAGTGCTGCCTGGGCATAGATGTTCTGTAGGAACATGGAGCAGATGTGGGTTTGGAACACCAGAGAGAAATACAGACTGGAGATAGTGATTTTGAAGTTTGGGTAGAGCACGAAGTATAAGGCTGTCACAGGAGAGATAGTAGAACAAGAGAACCCAATAAAGGACAGAATTCTGGAAGACACTTAAAGAGCATGGAAGAGGACCAGGGTCCAGCAAAGTAGACAAACAAGGAACAGCAAGAGAGAGACAGAGATACAGAGACAGAGATATAGAGACAGAGACAGAAAGACACAGAGAGAGAGATAGGAAACTATCTGTATGGTGTTACAGGAACCCAGAGAGGAGAGAAAATGCAGAAACAGAAGGTGATACACACATATAATATACATATATAGATATGCACACATACACACATATATACATGTATATACATATACACACATGCACATAGACACACAGTCTCAAAGAAAGGAAGAAGAAAAATTCTGAGTAATCTCGTTGGATTTTGTAATAGGGAGTCCGTTGACAAACTTTAAGAGCAATTTTATTAGAGTAGAGGAAGTAAAGTCAAACTTTATGGGAAGAGAAGGGTGATTACTGAGGATTCAGTCTTTTAGTTAAGATTAAATTTTTTGAGAAAGTTGAGCTGTTAAGGTGAACAGAAATATTTTAGAAATGGAAGAGACTATACTTTTAGTTTATTGCTATGGAAACTGAGGCCAGAAAGCTTAAATCTCTTATCTAAGATAGTATAGAAGAAATTTTAGTGAAAGCAAAAGGCAGATTTTAATGTGACTGACAGTAGAAGGGAAAGGACTTGTATGAGATTATGGTCCCAAAGCATCATTTCAAAATACTGCATCTGAGAGGTTTTTCAGTTCTATAACAAAGACTGAACCCCATATCTAGAATACTTTTCCTCCCCATCACCATCTGCCTTCCATGGATTCCTTGAAATTTCAGATGAAGACCTACCTTCTGAAAAAAACTTTTCCTCAATTACCTTATCTGAATGCTTTCCCTCTGATACGACTCCCAAGCTGCCCTCTGTATATCTTGTTGGTATATGATTGCTTACATATTGGCCCTCATTAGACTGTGAACTCCTTGAGAGCAGGTACTGTTTCTTGCCTTTTCTTGTATTTCGTGACTTAGCACATTGCCTGGTAGGTAGTAGGTACTTAAGAATTTCTAGTTTATTGATTGACTGATTCTAAGATGGTGAGTTATGACTGAGACTTTGACACTGTACATCAGAAGTAGAATGGGGATTATATAGACTCCAAATATGTCTCCCTGTAACTTTTATCTATAGCACCCACCTCTGATAGTGCACAATTTTCCCTCTTTAAATAGTCCCCTTTTTAGTTTTGGCTCCTCATAAACTTAGAAATTAATTCTTGCTGCCTATACTGTCCAGACCAGGGCTACCTGCTACTCCCATCCAACACAATAAAAATCCAGTCTCTGAACAGTACTATAATTTTCTCCACTTCTCTGAAAGAACAGAACTGGTGATGTGTTTATTTATATCCAGATTATTCTCTGGCAATAAGATACCTATAATGTGGTGGGCATACTGATTTAAAGACAATTGTTTCCATGGTTCAGTTCCTTCTTCACCCTTATATAAAACCTGGCCAGACTATGTTATTAAGACTATGAATTCCAACACAGCAAGGATTTTCTTAGCAAAACTGTCTGTCTCCCACAATGCCTAAGACAAAATCATACACACCAAATAATATGAATTGAATCAAATTCCAATCACAAATATTGTCCAAATATTTGCCTGCTAACACATGTGATTATCTCTTGATATCTTAGAGTGAAAGTCTGAGGAAGACAACTAGAGCTTCCTCTAAGGGGGGGAAAACTTATTTGAGCTAATGATTAATTTCTTCAACTTATTGAAGCATTATTGATACCTGTAGGAAAAATTAGGCTTTTAAGAAATTGGGCTCGTGACCCTAAAGTTAACATAAAGATGAACTCCATTAATAGACTCAGAAGAGTAAAGGTAGACTCTGTCCCCTTATGTATTTTACAGTTGCACAGCTCAGAGGACTGACTGATCCATAAGCCCGACAAGATGGCATCTCCCAGGGGCACCAGAAACCCGCTGGCAAAAGAGGTACATTTTTGCTCTTTGTTAACAATGTCCTCTTCTTGCTGTGCTGTTTTTAGGATCATATAATCAGTGAGGTGGAAATGACCTCAGAGACACAGCACAACTTGCTCATTGTTTTAAAATGAAGAAAATAAGCCCCAGAGACATGAAATAATTTACCTTAAGCCTGGACTAGCACCCAGAGAAAAAGATTTTTCCTCAGTAGCAAATATGGGCTTTAGGACTGAACCAATGTTACTCCTTTAAGCAGTTTGCCAAAGATAGCTCATTTATCTCTTGTGACAGGGAAGGCATTATCAACAGTACAATCACTTCCAACCTGGAGTTCCACTTGAACATTGTGTTTTCATTAGGTAAGTTAATGACATGGGAAACCTCCTCTCTGAACTGCAAGGCCCGTAGACCACATTCTTTTGTGCCTCTTAAAGTTTTCAGATGAAAAAAGGAAAATTAGGCCAAAATGAAACTTATATTCTTGAGATCGTAGAAAGGTTTGAACAAAAGATCTTGAAAAGTAAATACGCATTACAAGCATTTGTCCTGTCCTTGCGGACTTTTCAGTTCTCCCACATGGAGGTGCTGCCACGAGCTGGGTTGGTTCAATCTCCAAACCACTGCACTCAAAGGAGCAAAATTCTTACCACAACCCAAGAAATTGCCGATCAAGTAGTTTTATTCTCATTCAGAATAAGATCAGGTTATTCAGAAGATGGTTCAGATCAGCTCCTTCAGAAGGTGTTTCAAACACCAGCACACAGTTCTCCTCATGAGCACTTTTTTTGTCTTTTTGTTTTTTTGTTTTTTTTTTTTGCAGAGAGGAAGGCAGGGCAATTGGGGTCAAGTGACTTGCCCAAAGTCACACGGCTAAAGAATATTAAGTGTCTGAGGTCAGATTTGAACTCAGATCCTCCTTACTCCAGGGCTGGTGCTCTATTCACTGTATCACCTAGCTACCCCACTGCACCACCTCTCCTTGTGAGCACTTTTTCTGCCATGTATAGTCTTAGGGAACTGCCTAGAGGCACTAGCGGGGTGGGGAACCTGTAGCCTCAAAGCGACATGTGGCTTTCTAGATCCTCAATTGTGGTCCTTCAGGTCCAAGTTTTACAGAACAAATCTTTTCACTATGTTGATTTGTTCTGTGAAGTTTAGGTTCAGTCAAAGGGCCACACTTGAGGACCTAGAGGGCCACATGTCACCTCAAGGCAGCAGGTTCCCATCCCTGAAAAACTTAACAGGATCATCTAATCAGTATGTGAAAGAAGAAGGATTTCAACCTGGGTCTTCTGAACTCTCTATGATTCTTTTGAGTAGGCAATCTAGGCCATCTTTTGTCTCAATTCTTACCTAGCCTTTAATTATGGAATGGGTGTTACCTCAGACAAACTGAGACATGGGAAAGACCTTTGCTTAAAAAGATCACTGTCAGGGTGGCTAGGGGCACAGTGAATAGAGCACCAGCCCTAGAGTCAAGAGGACCTGAGTTCAAATCTGGCCTCTGATACTTAACACAAACCTAGCTGTGTGATCTTGGGCAAGTCACTTAACCCCAATTGCCCTACCTTTCCCCCCCCAAAAAAGCAAGAAAACCAAACAAACAAAAACTGTCTCCCACTGCAACCTGGCCATTGCCAATCATCCTGACCTATGTCTTGCTACTAGATGACAGAGCGGAGGACAGAGTGAGGGCTGAGTACAACTCAAATCCAATTCACTTTGAAGTCAAGACATCACCCTCCAGATGACATTGGCCCTCTTTGAGAAGGAAGGACAAACATCAAACAACTAATGAACCTTAGAAATTGAGTCCAACCTGTTTATTGTACAAATTAGGAAAATGAGGCTTCCAGACTTGAAATTGACTTGCCTAAGGTCAAATCTAAAACCAAGATCTCCTGAATCCTAGAGTCATTTCTTACCACAATGTCTCCCTCAAGGCTTGATTCTATATGATACACACATGTATATACAAAAACATGCACTTTTGCAGAAAAGATCTTTGAGTTAAGCTTTGATCTTTAAGGTTCATTTTACCCCTAAAATTCCATGATCCTAAATAATTTTTTGAATAGTTTGGTACTTACATACTTCAAATTAAAAAGATAAAGAGAATGCTCAGTGGAAAGATATAATTATTCTAAGAAATTATTTTAAAATGAGACTTCAAGAAGAGAATTAGAGAATATTATAGAGGGGACCTTAGTAACTACTTAATTGAGCACATATCTGAAAAGGCACCCTCACTATAATTGTCTTGCAACCCCTGCTTAAAGACTTGGACCCATTGTACTTTGAGGCAGCAATTCCATTTCACATAAGCTCTAATTTTTTAGAAGTTTCTTCCATGAGATAAATTTGCCTCTTTGCAACTTCTACCCAGTGCTCTTAGTTCTACCACCAGGGGCCCTACTGATCAAATCTAATCTTTCTTTCACATGACAATCCCTCCAAAACCTGAAGTGAGTTATGATGTCCCCCTGTGTCTTCTTTTCTCTGGGACAAATACTTCCACCACTTTAGTTCCTTCAGTTTATCCTCATATGACATGGATATGATGCCGTCATCACCTTGATTGCAAAAGGAGAAGGTCAGTTATATTATTAAATGAGGTTGTTCTCTCTCCATTGACACTATGTAATACACAAAATGTAGCCAAAGGGTGTTGAGTCAGATTTAAAGAAGAACTCCTGATCACAGGTGATCAAAGACAGAAAAACTCTCTTCCTTAAACAATCTATTTGCAAAACCTTTCTTTGGCAAGTACAGTACTGTCAGGCTGATGGGGGCAGGAGATGCGAAGCCCTTTGATGATCCCAGCCAGTTCCATTTTTTTTTTTATGAATTTAAAAGCCTTGACCTCCCACAACATAGTTCATCTAGTTCCTTTTTCATTAAGATAGTATACACAAAAGTCATCCTATATTTTGAGGCTGTAAAAGTCATCAGAAATCATAAAGCACATTGATTTAGGAATGCATTTGTGGATGGCACTGAGGTCGGCTAGAACCAAATATAATTACTATGTTGTTTCCTCCCCACCTTTCCCCACCAGTAACTAATGGGTACCCGGAGCACAAAAGGACAAATGGAGGCTAAAAATGGTAGCAATAAAATCTGTACGTTAGAGCTCATCTCACAACAGTGAGCAGATTTATGAACATTTTATGGTTATCAGCCTAAAACCAACAAAGTAATGTGAGGAGGGAAAGACTGAGGGGAGGGATAGTTGCAAGAACCTAGTTTGGGAAGAAATGAAAAATGATTAGTCTTGGGACAGTAAGAAAAGCTAGTCATAGTGATCAAAGATAAATCGTGTGGGTCTTGCTCCTACAAAACTAGATTTAGAAGTGAGATAAGCTGTTAGCAAAATAATTCTCACTTCCTTTGCTTGGCCTACCCAATGATGCATCTTTATTTTGAGTACTGACATGGAGAGGTGGGGGGTTGGAGGGCAAGATTTCCATTAACCTTTTTATTCATGGGCCTGGAGAAAATATATTCTTTCTCTGTTATTTAGCTTCTTCAGCGCTTCAGATAATAGGTGGGTGCTCCCTTTCAGACAGGAATCAATTGGAACTATGTTATCTTTGCTTCTGATAAACAACAGGTCTAGTTGCGAGCTGCTGCCATTGCCTGGTTCCCTTCATAGCAATTAAAGTAGCTTTAACCACATTAACTCTGGATTTTTCCCTTGCTCTGATGACTTGCAAACTTAGTCAAGGGCAGAGAGTCTAATAATTTCATGTTATTTACTGGTACCTGAGAAACTATTCCTGGTCTCAGTTTCAGGAGCATACTCCCAGGCTTTCAGGTATCAGCAAACTACAGTCTGTCAGCCAAATATAGCCCATGGACTGCTTTTTTGTTTCTTTGTTTTTTAGCAGGAGCTAATTTTAAACAAATTTTGAATAAAGTTTTATTGATGTAAAAACATAAAAAAAAATTCCTAGCTCTCAGGCAGCACCAGATTTAGCCCTCTGTCATAGTAGGCCTTTGGTTCTCAAACGTTTTAGTCTCAAGACTCTTTTACACTATTAAACTTTATTAAAGATCCCAAAGAGCTTTTGTTTTTACTGTTACAACTATCAATGCCATATTAGAAATTAAAACTGATTATTTTAAAAGATTTATTTATTAATTTATTTAAAATAATAACAATAAAGCCATCACATGTTAACATAAATAATATTTTTTTTTCATAAAAAACTTTAAAATTTCCAAAACCCCCAAATTTAGTTTGAAAAATGGCAGTTTTACATATTTTTTTTGCAAATCTCTGCAATGTTTGGCATAATAAAAGATAGCTTGATTCTCATATCTGTTTCTGCATTCAATCTGTCACAATAAGTTTTTTTTGTTGTTGTTGAAAGTTATGAATAAAATACATCTTTGCTCAATATGTAGCTGTAAAAAAGCAAGGAGTAGTTTAATGGGCTAATAATGTCTTAGTAGTATGAAAAGAGTTTGGACCTCACAAACCTCCTGAAAGGGTCTTGGGGACCACCAAAGGTTCATGGACCACACTTGGAGAATTGCTGCTTTATGTGAACCATATTCCAGGGTGTTTACACAGCTCACCTTCCACCAACTGAGATACGGCATGCAGGATACCATGTACTTCCCAAGAATGCAAGAACATGTACAAGAATTTCTTCTCAGTGGCAAAACTTCATCATTAGAGCCTTATCAAACCTTTGAATTTTAAACCATTTGAATAAGGCTGGATGTCAAGAGCTTTTTAGAAGTTAATAAAGATAATAGGTTCATGCAATGAAACTAAATATCAGAGGATAGAATGAAAGAATCTAGCCAACAAGGTCTTCTCTCCATTGTGTATTTAAAATGGCTGTAACCTGATTCACAGGGCTCTCTTCCTCCCCTATACTCTTTCCCCATTAGCTATTTAGGAAAAAAAAAGTCCAAAATATCATCATTCCATTCCATTAGCTTAAGGCATAATCTCCTGTAGTGTCCTTATAAAATGAAAGTACTCATGAAAGATCAAGATATGCTGCTAAGGGCTAAGGTTTCCTGACAAGAGGCATTAAGATCTTAGTAGGATCTTCTGGTGTGTCAGATTATCCTGTTACCTAGGAAGATTCATAGAACTTTATACTGTAGAAAAGAGGAAAATTTTGAGAGGATGAAGAAGGAAAGTTTTGGTTCTAAAGAATATTATGCTACTTCAAAGGAAGGCTTGGGTGGGGTGATGCAATGGAGTCTCTAAAAACCTGAGGGGTTAAATTGGGGTAAAAAAAAGTTGGCAAAGAATTTCTTTATCATCCTTCTACTGTCCCTTTGCAGGATTATCCTTTTTATTCACTTCACATATGATAGATTAGAGTTTTAAGTCTAGAATAGGGAAGACCTGAGTTCAAATCTGAATTCAGATTATTTACTAACTCTGTGGCCCTGGGTGAGTCACTCTAAATAATGCCTGCCTCCATTTACTCAGCTGTAAAATGGGGGTACTAATAATACCCCTACCTCCTAGGTTTGTTATAAAAAGGAGATATTTGTAAAGTGTTTAGTATAGTACATGTCACATAACAGATGCTTAATGCTTATTCCATTATTTCTGTCCATCTTGGTCAAATCAATTTAATAATTTCTTTCAATTATTAAAATTGTGACCTATCTTTGCCTGCCCATCTTGTGCAACCCATGTCAATGTGCTACCATCATCATAGTGGTTGCAGCCAACACGGTAGTAGACTTTTCTCTCTCTTGACACCACTACAGTTTGTAGGTATGGGAAGCTTGAGGTGGATAAAGTGCTTTGAAGTTTCCAAAAAGCAATCCAGCTTGCTTTCCTCCCCCTTTTCTATTATGGACACATCCAATTTTTCACGTGTATTTTCTGTCCCAAATATAAACACTGTTGGGCAAGTTCAATAACATATAAATTAAGATATTGGAATCAGTTTGAATCAAAATAATAGACCTTCTTCATCCATTTGGTCTTTCCTGTGTAGATGAAGTGGCCAAATTCCTTTAAGTGATTGTTTAGGAAACTGTGCAATGTCTCTGCATTTAATAGAAAGTCATTCTCAAACATAACAATTAGAAGGCCTTTACTAATCTCTGTACTCGATCTTCTCCATTATGGTGATGACTTTCAGAGAATATACCAACTGTCTATTTTACTTTTTACGAGGCAGCTGGTGGTACAGTGGACAGAGCACTGGGCCTGGACTAAAGAATATGAATTCAAATCTGGACTCAGATTTTGGCATGTGATCTCTGTTTGCCTCAATTTTCTCAACTGTAAAATGTGGATAAAAATACTACCTGCCTCTGAGGGTTATTGTGAGAATCAAATGAGACAATAATTGTAAAGTGAATACCTGGCAGGTAGTAAACACTACATAAATGTCAGCTATTATTATGCCTTCCATGATTTTTTTTTGTTTCTTTTGCTTCATTTTGTTTTGTTTTTCCAGAGGGTCATTGAAGAGGTATATTTCAATTGTTAGCTCTTCTAAGGAATCTTAAATGATCTTGATAAAGGGGGTGAAAGATATCATGTGGTTAGAAAAAAGACTGTAAGTTGTTTTATAGTATCAAGTTGGTCTTTCCTGTGTGAATGAAGAGGCCATATTATTTTAAGTGATCCTCTGGGAAGTTCTGAAGGATTCAGGGGATCTGGAATATCTGGAGGATCATTACCAACAAACAATAAGCACAGTAAGATCTTGCAGACTCTACATTTTTCAGTCAATTGTGTGATGGTAAATGTTGTCTATTGTCAAATATCATTTCTTCTCATAAGTCAATGATTTTTCATATGCTCCTTAGAGAAATGGGATCCTTAGAGAAATTGGGATCACAAAACCAAACCAAACCAACAAACAAACAACAAAAGACCAACTGGGTTATATACCAGCTCTACCATTTAAAACAATTTGCCATAGGGGATCAAGACCTGACTTGGGATCCAGGAAGACCTGGGTTAGAATTCTATCTCAGACTCATACTACCTATGTGACTGGGCAAGTTTTTCTGACCACTTGGTGTTCTAGGTAACACTTTAAGACTGTTGCTTTCAAAGAAGGTGCCAGCCTGCACTGGTAAAGGGAATTTCTGAGTCTGGAAATTCCCTTTATAAATTAAATCAAGATCTAGGCACTATCCCCATTTCCCCATCACACTATCATATGCTTCTTTCCAGCAGATTGCAGAGCGTATTTCAATGTGCCCTGCAAAATCCATGTTGTCTTCATCAAATTATGTCAGACTAAATTGTAAATGAAAGACTTAGGCAAGTCTGTCCAGCCTTCTAATCTTCAATTTCTTCATCTCCAAAAAATGTCAAAACAGTACCATCAACCTACTGGTTGTTATAAAGATTATGCATGGAAAGCACTTTGTAAGCTACATAGTACTCCCTTTGTAAACTTGAATTATCATTGTTATTAAGAAACAAAGATTTACTTTAGAAAAGACAACCAGAGTAGTTTTCACCTAAATAATACATGATCTAATATAAACACAGTAACAGTCTTTGCTACTGGCATGTCTAAGCTAAATGTGGGGTGGTATATTGGATAGTGTATCAGATGTGTCATCAGGAAGACATCAGAACTTGTTTCTGACATTTACTAGTCATATGACCCTGGCCAAATTACTCTTTGAATCTAAGTTACCCAGTCAAATAAAATAGGCATAACAATAATACCTATAGGACCTGTTTCATAAGATTTTTGTAAAGATCAGAAAAAAAATGTTGCATAAAAGGCACTTTGTAAACCTCAAAACATACCAGTATATTACTACATATTGACTGCCCAGCATATGTAGAAGGCAGTACCACTATAAGGGAAATGTAAAAAGAGAGTTAGAATTCTCATATCTGATTTTTTAAGGGGAAACTCACTGGGGATTCTTGGGCAGGCATCACCTGATGAAACACCCAAATACTCTGATCAGACTAGTAACTTTGTTAACCTGGATAGCTATAGGGATGGAAGATCCCAAAGCTGTTTTTCAGCTTCAATTTCACTCTCACACCTCAACCCTCATATGACCACACTAATAAAAAAGAAGTATTGTAGTAAAGTTTTGAACTAACTCCCATATACCATTTGGACAGACACCCAACCAGCAGCACTTCTTAAACTGTGGGTTGTAACCCCCAAAAGGGTCTCAAAAATTTGGCGACAGTAAATGGATGAATGCCCAATGAGCAAAAATTAATAAAAATCAAATGAATAATGAAGCGGAGGTGTTTCTGGCAGTGCTTTCCCATGTTGCATAGTGCAACTTCACTGAAGTCTTCTTTCTGAACACAAAGCATGCACACTTTGCACTATGTATATCCTCAGGCCATGCAATGCCAATAAACACTGCTAAAACTCAAAAAAGAGTTGCAAGTGGAAAAAATTTAAGAAGCCCTGCACTAAGGTACTACTGTTTCATGAAAATGTCAAGTTCATAGGACCACAAACTTAGTGTTAGAAGCTATCTTGGAGGTCATCTAGTCCAACACTATTATTTTACAAATGTGGAAACTGAGAAAGAAATTAAATGACATGTGTGCTGTCATAAATACTAATTGACAAAGGTGGGATTTGAACCCAGGTACTTTCATTCTAAATCCAATGCACTTTCCCCCATACCACTTTCTTTCTCAAAATATATGATCAAGGGGCGGCCAGGTAGCACAGCGAGTAAGAGCACCAGCTCCAGTGTCGGGATGACCTGGGGATCAAATCTGGGTTCAGATACTCAGCACCACACCCAGAAATAACTGGCTGTGTAACCTTGAGCAAGTTACTTAACCCCGATTGCTTTAAAAAAAAAAAAAAAAATATATATATATATATATATATATATATATATATATATATGTATATATGATCAATAATACCAGCACTGAGTCTGGAAAAGCTCTGAGCTTGATATAAATCTTATTTTTGTTTCAATATGTTTATTTTCAACTTAATTCCAAGGTATGAAATACCTTGAAACAACAAATTATACTTCCCACCACAAATTTGTGTTTTCTTATATGCTACCAGAGGTTGGCAAATTCCAACCAGCAGGCCAAATCCTATACACCACCTATTTTTGCATGTAAAAATCATTCTTAACTTGAGGGTCAAGCAAAAACAGAATGTGGGCAAGATTTGACCCTTAGACTATAGTTTGTCAACCTCTGCTCTGTACCATGAGACAGAAGTCAAACCTATCTTTCCCTCTTCCAAAATGCTATGTGACCTGCTGCCTCTTCCAGGAAGCCTTTTATAACCATATGTTGTTGTTGTCATTATTGCTGTTTGTCCTTCATTTTCAAATACAATAACATCACAATGTTGGAATAAAAATAGTGGATGATGGATGATGTCTTGACTTGTGCATGAATTGTATTTAGTTGACACAGAGTTGCTCAAAGTCATTAGCCTCACTCTCTCTTCCTGAGTCATCGGATAAGTCCAGTGGCAGAACAAAAATTAAGACCACTGGCAATGGCCCAAGAAGCAGTGGATAACCTTGGAGTCTCTAGTATCTAACCAAGCTCTAAACACTCCATAGCACCTGCTTCAGCCACCTTTGGGGCCATTGGAACAAATTGTTCTCATCCACCCATTCTGTCCTGGGAAGTCTTCACATGTTTGGAGTAAACACACCTTTAATGCACCCACAGGATTAAAGCCTGTCAGTTACCCTCAACCGGTTTAGTCCATATGTTGAGATGGTTTTACCAGGGTGTGGTTACTGCATGTGCTATAGCTTCTTGGAGCCACAGGTGAGAATTGGGTGAAAAGTAGACACCAAAGGTAGATAAGCAGCCTTGAAAAGAACTAGGCAAGCCCTCACACCAGAGAAAGACTAGCATGTCTGGTATAAGGGATAACCATATATCTGAAAAGGAACAATACTTCAAGCACTACATGACATATAATAGCATATGTTAATGTACCAGTTCTAATAAAACATCCTCAAGAGAATGCAAGGTCCTAGAGGACAGGGATTGTTTCAGTTTTTTCTCTCTATCCCTTATGCCTAGTACAGGATCTGGAACATAGTTTGTGCTTAATAAATGCTTATGGAATTGATTTGAACACAATTTTTTACATACTGTGACAATGTGTGGTTTGCCATTCTTCATTCATGCACAGCTGGGTTAAATTATATATAGTAATTGAATTAAATTAAATGAAAGATTAACATCAGAGAGCTTCAAAAATTCTCCTAAGAGAAGTATACATGGGAGATGGCTATTCCTATAAATTCAATTTCTGACTTTTAAAAATAGTGAACTTTAATAAGCTGTATATGTTCTCCATGGTGCTTTTCCATTGCCTCCCTCACTCCATATTTATTATTGTTAAGGATGTTTACATCAAAATGAAGTCTATTTTCCAAGCTTTATAAGCATTCTCCTGCTGTTTATTTCACACCTGCTATCATAATCCTTCTTTGATGGTGATATTCGTGGTTACCTTGGAAATGATGATATCATACCATGGCAGAAGCACCTGTCATGACAAAAATTTTCCTTTCTGAATATTATAGCTGGTATCTTATGAGGCTGAATCTGGCCCCAATTCTGAGTATACTATGGGAAAATGCCAATAACTAAAGAGTTTGCACTCAGAAAAGTCACCCACTAAAAGAGAGAAAGAGAGAGAGAGACAGAGAGACAGAGAGACAGACAGAGACAGAGACAGAGAGACAGAGAGAGACTTTATTGACTGTAAAACTTCAAGAAGGAATATACTGTTCAGAATATACTATTCAAAACTGAGGACTGGCAACCATGGTATCATTTTTTTCCTGTTCATCACAAGAAAAGAAGAATTAATATCATATTAGACAAAAAATGCCCTGCCAAACTTGCTGGAGCTGTGGATGCACATTAACATTTTTTACAGCATGGCTGCTCAGTCTATAAGGTTTTAACTTCCAGCTGTTTGCTGTCAGAGAGGTATTTTAGAAGCTTAAAATAATCACTGATGTTTTTCAAACTAATAAAAAAAGTTAAATTTTAAAAATTGTTAAAATTATTAAATACTTACTTTGTATCAGGCACTGTGTTAAGTGCTGGGGATAAAAAGAGAAAGAGAAATAGTCCTTCCCCTAAAGGAGCTTACTTCTCACTTACTTTAATATCATCTCATTCATACCTGTCATTTTGCAGTTAAAGAAATTAAAACACAGAGATATTAAGTGATTTTCCCAAGTTCACACAGCTCATTTAGCCACAGAGCCAGGACTCTCAGACTCCACATTTTCTTACCATCATCACTTAATTAAAGAATTCCTTCAGAAGTTTTCCTAGAATACAGCATTCAAAATAATATTGTATCTGAAAAATTCTACAACAATTTGTATATTCAATACAATGTTTTGTAATTATATTAAATGTTTTCCTCTTTGAGTCATTTAAATTCCATAGCAAATTTAAATTAGTTTTACTAAGACTTCAAAATACAGGAGTGATTGCTTTGGATCATTTTCCCCCCATTTTTTAAAATAAATGGCAAACCACTCCGTTATCTTTGCCAAGAAAACCCCAAATGGGCTCATCAAGAGTCAGACATTATGAAAATTAATAAACAAACATATATATGTCTGTTTGTACATGTATGTATTTATGTGTGTATATGCATGTACGCGTGTGCATTTTAGACTATGCTTTTAAGATCTAGCCTTCATTTCTGCTGTACTAGATGTCTAAATCTTGAAATAGTGCCATAGTACAGTGCTGCAATGCCTAGCACTTAATAGGTGCTCTTGTTGAGTGAATGAATGAATAATAAAGTTAATACTAATATTGTCTTTTAAAATGTTAACTAAAATAGATTCAGACCTCTATTTTTTAGAAGGAAACCATAAAGAATGGAATACACCCCCTCCACTCTTCTTCACAAAATTTGTATTTTATATATATATATGTATACACACATGTATATAGATATATAAAATATATACATATATTAGTATCAATATGTGTGTATAGAGATATATAAATAGCCATATATCTATAGACATATACATGTTAATAGCAATATACAGATAATCCACTATTCAACCTGATTGCAAAATAATGGATTCTATTCTGCCAACATGAAGAAAGGGAATGGACACACTGACTCTGTTCTATATTCGCTCTCTTTATTCTGGGGGGAGCTGATCAGATTAAGAAACATATAGGAGCTTTTATCTCCCCATTATCTTGCCTGCTTCTAAATGGGTTATCTAAGGACACAACTTCCTACTTTTAGAAATATAGACAAACTCAACTACAAAACCATTTTAAGTGCCTTCCACGTGCAGAAGCAATGGAGTGTAGTTGATAAAAGCTGCTGGACTCAAAATAAGTACCTGGGTTCAACTCCTGCATTTATCACATACTGGTTGTGACTCAGGGCAAGTCACTTAACCTTTCAGTGTTGTTGATTAGTAATTTCATTGTTTCGGACTCTTTGGGATCTCATGGACCATAGCATGCTGTCCATAACAGATTTTTGTTTTGTTTGTTTGTTTTTTGCAAAGATATTGGAGTGGTTTGCCATTTCCTTCACCAGTGGATTAAAACAAACAGAGGTTACATGACTTGCCTAGGGTCACACACCTAGTAAATGTCTGAGGCTGGATTTGAACCTAGGTCTTCCTGATTCTAGACCCAGTGTTCAATCCACTGTGCTACCTACCTGCCTCAACTTTTCATTTGTCTAAGGCAATTTGCTAAGACTAAGGTGTAGAGAAAGTTCCAATTTGCATTAGTAGAAGTAATTTCCTCCCTTGAAAGTTCCCTATAGCAATGAAATTACAAGTCCATTCCCTTATCAACAAACACAAAGCACTATACTAAATGTTTATGATACAAAGACAGGTAAAACACAGGACCTGCCTTCAGATACATATGCATATCCACATAATACATACAACTGTATGTGTATATATGTATACTCTCTGTCTTTGTCTGTTTCTCTTTCTCTCTCTCTTTTCTGTCTCCATCTCTCTTGGTGGATGTCTCTCTGTCTCTCTCTCCATATATAGATAGA
Source organism: Petaurus breviceps papuanus (assembly GCF_028583685.1). Lineage (NCBI taxonomy): Eukaryota > Metazoa > Chordata > Mammalia > Diprotodontia > Petauridae > Petaurus > Petaurus breviceps. Next base: position 14,277,005 of record NW_027187327.1, read on the forward strand.
TTTTATATATGTGTGCGTATACACACATATATACATGCGTGTATATATGCATATGTCTATATGAACCTATGTTTGTAAATACACATACAGTTGTTTCTCTGGGATAGTTTCATAAAAATCACAATGGTGGCAAATTACAGAGAATAATTTACTAACCTGATCTCTTGAAAGACAGGGAAATGCAGGATTCAAAATCATTACGAATTTTGTAAGAGGACAAAGGTTCTTAGCTATAAAGTTTTAGTACTTTTCCTTTCACACTAGAAAAATGCTCTCCAAATTTACAAAATCTAAAGATTGAAAATTTAAAGTTTAAAACAACCATTCCTAAGTAACCTATTAAAATAAATGTTTTCCCCCAAGATAAAACACCATGCCACTCGGCAGTGATTCACCTTCTCCCGAATGCTTCTTCACCTTGACTACGCAATTTGCCTTCTTCATTTGAAGATTCCCCAGAATTCCAAGATTTTTGATGGGAAAAACAAAACAAAAATACTTTAAAATAGTTAGTGATTGGGTTAAGCTCACTGCCAGTGCCTCTGAAACTTCAAACAAAAACTTGGAAAATTTAATCTCCAGACTTTTAATTCTTTGAATGTTAAATAGCATTCATTAGGACAGTCTCAGAGATGAGTCTTACAGTTGCTAACCATTATTTTATTACAACTGGGAAGTTACAGTAAGTGCATATAAATTCATTATTATCTTAATTTTGTAAATGAGGAAACTGAGTCTTTGACAAATTAGGTAAAGGAGTACCCAGGGCCTAGTGCCTATCAGAGGTGGGATTTGAACCCTGGTCTTTTTGAACTCTGGTTCAAGCTTGAACACTTCAATCTCTAGACTTTTCCTTAGTATGTGTTCAGAATTTTACACTTATTGACTCCAAATGATATGATTGGAGAAAGAGTTGTTTAATACTGCTCCCTCCTGCCCTTTCCTGGAATCCTATAACTTGATATAACCCACATACATCAAGTGGTTAGTAAGATGTTTTGAGTTCATTCTAATTTTGGAACCAAATATTTTTTTATATAAGAGAAAGGATAACAGTTTTAGGGTTAGGAAGAACCATATCAGGCTTAAACTATCTCCTTGAAAACTGTCATCCTTGCTTTATTCCCACCATCCATTATGTTATATATGCTAATACTTTCTCTATGAGAAATCCTCTAACTTTGTTTTTATGAATATAATTTTATTAATGTACTCCAATAATGACATGTTTTAATATAAATTTTATGAATATAATTATTTGCTTGTCTTCTCCATTAGAATGTGAACTCCTTGAGTTCAGGGACTCTTTTGTCTTTCTTGTATCTCCAGTACTTAGCACAGTGCTTGGCACATAGTGAACATTTAATGACTTGACTTGGTATGTTTTGTATTCAATTGTCTTGACCTTATTGTGCTAGTGGCACATTTAAAATGAAGAACATTTTTCCTTGTGTACACAAAATTCTCTAGTATTCTTACTATCCTTGTATCTATTTCATATACTTATTTTATGTGAATAAGCCATGAGGGAGAAACTGAGTGAAAGTCTTTGCCAACAATCAAAAAAGGTAATACATATATTGGTAACTTATTTAACAATTATTTAATCAATAATTTTTCTCTTTGCTTTTTCTACCATGTGTGGTAGAAAAAAAATCCACCAAGTCATTTCTACCATGGTGGCATTTTATGTCTGGGTCTTTATGGGTATTCCTTGATAGCTTCATCTTTTCTTCTATGCTTCTTACCATGAAAAAGGTTGCTCTCCCTATGTGATGCTTTGTATATGTTTTGAAATGTTTTTACACTTTCTATCAAATACTGTATGTGTGTATATATGTGTATATATGTATACACACATCCTTTTCACAAGTATTTGAAACTTCAGTGAAGTTTTTGGTCATCTATTCCATTATCAGATATAATTTCTGAACTCATTAAGTAAAGTTTATGAATGATATTAGGATCTTCAACATTTTTCTCTTTAGATTTTAGTTTCTCCTCAATTTCATTTCATTTAATCTAGTCTTAAAGGTGAAGCTTTTTCTTTTTAACGATTTCCCTGCACTGGTCAGCAAAATTATTGTGTGACTTGGAGCTGAGGGTACCTTTGACAAAAAGCTAAATGAAGTCTTTTCTATGACTGGTAGGATATTTCACATTTTTAATGATATAATATTGATGCATAATTTAAATGTCCATATCTTCAGTTCATTCCTGTGTACTCATAGCTTGTCTGCCTTTGTGATTGTACCATGTGCACTAAAACATTTCTACAGGTAGACTATTTATTACTATTTCTGATTTGTTGAGATATAACTTGTCTTTCTGTGGTAGCACATACAAAGGGGCATCATTCACTCTACCATCCTCCATGTCAAGGTGATCATCACAAGAATTTTGAGTGGGGTCAGCCTGCAACCTTACAAGGCCACATCTATTTCTGAGATGGATAGAATAAGATTTATCACACTGGCCTGAACACTAATCCAATCAATGGTATTCCCAGAGGCTAATGGCCAATATTTCAAGATTTCTGCTAGACCTTCATACCTGCCATTATGACCTCAGGTCACAAAAAATCCTTGCTCTTTATCATTCTTGCTGTCATTCCCTTCTTTCCCATCCCCCCATCCTATCCTAACTTCATGACACAGACAGTGACTTGGATTTTGAGAGGGTTATCATCATTATTTCATTACCATTCCAAGTTTTAGTCACCTAACTTGGAAATAGTTAAAATATTACTACTGTAAGTTTTCCATTTAGGCCATTGTATTCTGTAGCACAACTTACCAATATCCCTTTTCTTATTCAAATGCTATTTATTTCAGTTCCTATATCTTTAAGAGCCCATGAAGTATGTAATGATAAATCCCTAAGGTTAAAACACATTTTGATGGTCAATGCAATAGGAGTCCCTATGTCTCAGCCTACTACCTAAGGACTATCTCTATTGCTATTATATTGCAGGTAAGGTAACTGGATCCCTTCTCTCACAGACCAGGGAAGCAAGCTTCATATTCCCTAGATGTTTCAGGATAGAAAGGATAGATCTTTCATTGCTCTCATTAAGTGACTCTTATGGCAGCATAAACATATGAAGACTAGCTAATTCCTGCACTAGAAGGACACAGTTCCTGGAAAGCTGTGTTGAGTTGAAAGTGCTAAGCATAAAATAGGTGTGAATTGAATGGAAGATATTGATCTCTACTTTTCCTTTTGAGCTGCATATCATTTACAGCTTTCCATTTTCTGATGCTTCCAAGTTGGCTTTTCTTAGCAATTGTAATCTGTTAAGGCCTTCCTCCTCATCTTTGCCTCAAGGAATGCACTTTATAGAAATCCTAGTACCTTTCAAAAGGTGTCATCTCCTACATGAGGCCCTTCCTGACTATTAGCACCACTCTTTCCTCTAGTTCTAAGAATGATCTCCTTTGTCAATATTTATTTCACTTATATAAATTTCGAATTTATTTTTGGAGTACATGGGACTTTCCCATAGTAGAATAAAGAGGGACAGGGGTGGAGTAGAAGCACAAACTTGATATGGGCTCCAGCTCCAAAAAATTCCAATACCAGTAAAAAATGACTCTAAACAAATTTTAAAGCTACAGAACCCACAAAGTGAGAGAGAGAAACAAATCTCCCTCTGAAGACAGCCTGCAGGCCAACAGGAAAGGTTTATCACAGCGTGCTGGGAACTGAGCACAGTCCCTCAGGAGCTGCACAGTTCCAGCCCCAGGGAAGCCCTGACCAGCAGTGGACAGAGCAGACTTCAGGAGAGTGAATAACCAGCAGCTGTGGCAGCTTCCAGACATCTCAACTCATGAACACCAAAGTAAAGGTCAGGGTGGAACTTTGTTGGAACAGGAGTAGAAGGAAGAGTGAGATTTGGCTGCTGTCCCCAGGCCGAGAAGAGGGGCAGAAGTGCAATGGCTGTACCACATGGCTGCCTCAGGAGCCCCTGGTCTGCAGATTGTAGAGGGACCAAGCAACCATTCAGAGGGTAAGCACTCTTGCTTTAACCTGCTTAGATCTGGATCACGGTCTTGGGTGGTGATCCTGGGGTTTGTGACCAGTGATCCAGAGCTTGTAGGGGCTGTAGGAACAGTGCCCTCCTAATAGCTCTAGCAGTTGTGAAAAACCCAATGATTTGGGACAAAGCTCTTTCCATTCTGGAAGCAGAGTTCTACCATGACAAAGAGCTCAAGGGTCAAGTAATTGGCTGGCAACATGAGCAAGTACAGAAAGCACAAACAAGACAGAATCCTTTTTTGAAGACAAAACGTATCAAGGCATGGAGTGGGAGGAAGACAAAATTCATAACTCCTGCATCAAAAGCCTTCAAGAAAAATATGAATTGGTTACAGGCCATGGAGGAGCTCAAGAAGGATTTTGAAAATCAAGTAAGAGAAGTGGAGGAAAAATTGGGAAGAGAAATGAGAATGATGCAGGAAAATCATGAAAAGCAAGTCAATAGCCTGCTAAAGGAGACCCCAAAATACACTGAAGAAAATAACACCTTAAAATAGACTAATTCAAATGGGAAAAGAGGCCTAAGAAGCCAATGAGGAAAAGAATGCCTTAAAAAGCCAAATTTGCCAGATGAAAAAGGAATTTCAAAAATTCACTGAAGAGAAAACTCCTTCAAAATGAGATTGGAGCAAATGGAAGCTAATGACCTTATAAGAAATCAAAATACTATAAAACAGATCCAAACAAATGAAAAAATAGAAGACAATGTGAAATATCTCATTAAAAAAAAAACAACACTGACCTCAAAAATAGATCCAGGAAATATAATTTTAAAATTATTGTACTACCTGAAAGCCATGATCAACAAAAGAGCCTAGATACCATCTTTCAATAAATTATCAAGCAAAATCACCCTGACATTCTAGAACCAGAGGGAAAAATAGAAATTGAAAGAATTCACTGATTGCCTCTTGAAAAAGATCCCAAAGAGAAAACTCCTAGGAATATTATAGCCAAATTCCAGAGTTCCCAGGTCAAGGAGAAAATACTGCAAGCAGTCAAGAAGAAATGATTTGAGTATTGTGGAAACACAATCAGGATAACACAAGACCTAGAAGCTTCTTTACTAAGGGATCAAAGGACTTGGAATATGATATTCCGGAGGTCAAAGGAACTAGGACTAAAACCAAGAATAACCTACCCAGCAAAACTGAGTATAATGCTACAGGGAAAAATATGATCATTCAATGAAATGGAGTGTTTTCAAGCATTCTTGATGAAAAAATCAGAGCTACACAGAAAATTTGACACTCAAATACAAGAAACAAGAGAAGCATGAGAAGGTAAACAGGGAAAAGAAATAATAAAGAACTTATCAGAGTTCAACTATTTACATTCCTACATGGAAAAATGATAATTGTAAACTCATAAGACTTTTCTTAGTATGAAGATAGTTGAAGGGAATATGTGTGTGTATGTATACATACATGTATCTCTATAGGAGGGTGTACGTGTATATAAATATAGATATGAGTGTGGACATATATATGTTCATGTATACACAGACAGAGGGCATGGGATGAATTGAATATGAAGGGATGGTATCTAAAAAATAAAATTAAGAAGTGAGAAAGGAATTTATTGGGAGAAGGAGAAATAGAGAGATAGTTTAGGGTAAATTCTCATATAAAAAAGGCAAGAGAAAACTGTTACAATGGAGGGGAAGAGCAGGAAGGTGAAAGGGAATGGGACAACCTTACTCTCATTAAATTGGCTTAAGGAGGGAATAACATACACACTCAACTGGGTATCTTGCCCTGCAGAAAAGTGGGGGGTGGGGTGGGCGATAGGAGGGAAGATGATAGAGGGGAAGGCAGATTGGGGGAGAGGGTAGTTGGGAGCAGGCATTTTTGAAAAGGGATAGGGTCAAAGGAGATAATAGAGTAAGAGGGATCCAGGACAGGATGGAGGGAAATATAGTTAGTCTTTCACAATATAACAATTATGGAAATGATTTGGGTAACTGCACATGTACAACCTATATTGAAATGCTTGTCTTCCCAGTTAGGGCAGAGGAGGAGGGAAGAAGGAAAAAAATTTGGAACTCAAAGTTTTAAAAACAAATGTTTAGAAAAATTGTTTTTTACATGTAACTGGGAGGTGAGATGTACAGGCACTGAAATATGGAAATCCATCTTGCCCTACTAGAAAGTTGGGGGTGGTGGTGATGCTGAAGGATGTAGGAGAGAGTAGATTGGGGAGGGAGGTATTCATTAGGCTTGCTTTTTGGGGGGGGTGGGGGGGGGAAGACAGGGAGAAAAAATTGTAACTCAAGATTTTGTATAAATGAATGTTGAAAACTAAAAATAAATAAATTTAAAATAATAATAAGAGATTATGAGCAAAAAAAAAAAAAGAATAAAGAGGGGCAGGGACTTTTTTGGTTTGTGTCTTTGTAGCTTCAGCACCTAGAAGAGTGCCTTGTACATAATAGACCCTTAATGAATACTTTCTGATTTGAAATGAGTTGAAGAAGCATACCTTTTCTATTTTGACAATTATCTATACTTGCAAATGTCTTTGCAGGGACCCTAGTACAACCAAGGAGGATTGAGCTCTCAAGTCCTCATCTTCTCCTACCATATTCCTCACAAATCTACTTGGTGCCTACACTAGGTCAGATCACAATTATTGACATATCTCTCCTTTCCCCTCCCTCACTCCCAAGGCCGCCCCCCCCCACTAATATTATTGCTGAAAGAGTGATCCATGACTATAAATAAACAGTGCTTCATAGCTATTTCTACACTTCAGGGCTGCTGCTTACCCAAACCACATCCTCCAGCTTTTGTGCATTGTCTTCCCCCATTAGAATGTAAGCCCTTTGAGGGCAAGAGTTATGTTTCATTCTTGTAATTATATCACCTGTAGTTAGAACAATGTCTGGTACATAGTAAGCAACTGATAAATGCTCTTTCTGTCTGTGTGTCTCTGCCTGTCTCTCTCTAGCTAGCTATCTTTCTACTGATGTCTTGCTTTACAATTGTCATGTAATAGAAGATTATGTAAAATTTTCTAGAATTCTTTTTGGGGTATCTGACTATATTCCATAATACAAAATCTCTAATAATATGCCTCCAAAACTGGGATCTTAACCTGTTGTCAAGAACTTTTTATTTTATATTTTGAGAACAGTATTTCAATATAATTGATTTCCCTTGTATTTTCTCTATGTATTTTATTGCATGAATCAATAAACATTATGCTGAGAAAGGATCCACAAGATTCACACCAAATGTGCAAAGGAATCCATGATATAAAATTAAAAAAAAAAAGGTTAAGAACTCCTGCTCTAGAGCAGAGCCTAGTGTGAGGGGTGCGGATCCCAGAAGAGGCAGTATCGGCCAGGGCTGGGGCCGAGGACTGCGGGAAGGCAAGGGGAGAAGCGATAAGCATCCCCGGCCTAGTTCCTCGCTTCGGCGCCAGGGAGCAGACGTGGCCCAGAACCTGAAGGACTTCGCCGGGCGGCTACCCGCCGGGTCCCGAGGCATGGACATGGCGCTGAAGCCGCTGCTCGGGGCCGGGCCGGGGCCTATGGCGTCCGAGAGTCCTACTGTGGAAGGTGGGCAAAGGGACATTTTTTTTTTAACCGAATTGGGAGTGTACAACAGGACACCATCCTCGCAGAAGGACTGCATTTCAGGATCCCCTGGTTCCAGTACCTCATCATCTATGACATTCGTGCCCGGCCCCTCAAGATCTCTTCTCCCACAGGTCCCAAAGATCTTCAGATGGTGAACATCTCCCTTCGAGTTCTCTGCCGACCCAATGCCCTGGAGCTTGCCCAGAATATACCAGCGCCTAGGGGTGGACTATGAGGAGCGTGGTGCCCTCTATCATCAACGAAGTGCTCAAGCGTGTTGTAGCCAAGTTTAATGCCTCACAGCTGATCACGCCGAGGGCCCAGGTGTCATTGATGTTCGGGGGCAGCTGACAGAGCAGGCCAGGGACTTCAGCCTCATTCTGAACGATGTGGCCATCACAGAACTGAGATTCAGCAGAGAGTAAACAGCCGCGGTGGAGGCCAGGCAAGTAGCCCAGCAGGAGGCCCAGAGGGCTCACTTTCTGGTGGAAAAGGCAAAACAGGAACAGAGGCAGAAGATCGTCCAAGCTGAGGGTGAAGCTGAAGCTGCCAAGATCCTTGGGGAAGCTCTGAACAAGAACCCTGGCTACATCAAACTTCGGAAGATCGGAGCTGCCCAGAACATCTCTAAAACCTCATCGCCACATCTCAGAACCGAATCTATCTCACTGCTGACAACCTTGTGCCGAACTTGCAGGATGAAAGCTTCACTCGAGGAAGTGACAGCCTCATCAAGGGCAAGAAATAGAGACGTCCTCCTGACCTCAAGAGAAAGGTGATCTCTTTCTCCCTGAGTTAGTCTTGGATGACCCGGTAGATGGGTTCACCTCCCTCACCCCACCATCATGTGACTTTCCTCCACCATCACCCACCACCCCTTCCCCACTGGTTGGATAAACGAAGACTGACAGGTGTTCCTTTCTCTAATCCCCCACCCCATATTTTGCTGGGGGCCTGGGGTATACGGACTGTTTGATTTTTCACTGATTTCCTCTCTAGCTGCTTTCCCTCTAAAGCCAGGAGGAGATAACAGGTATCCCAGGAATTCTCAATACATTTTTATTACTTAAGTGGAAAAAACAAAAAACAAAAATCAAAACAACAGCAAAAAAAAAAAAAAACAACCCTCCTGCTCTAAAATAATGAACCATCATTAAAAGCTATTTAAATAATCTGGTTCTCCCTCAATATAGATGGCAAATTGATCTAAATTGTGTATAGTATAAAGTCAACTGCATAGCAACAGAAGACTAAAAACATTCCCACTATTGACAAAAATAAGCTGACAGGGTGAAATATAAGCCTGTTTGGAAGGTGACCAAAATAAATGAGTACACTCAGAAACTTCCTTGAAGAGTCCTGGTCAAAATCAACGCTAATACTATGCAAGCCCATACAACAATAACATTACCAAATAAAATGTCTTATACTGAATGTAAATAAATTAAGAGAGTTGGGAGCCATAGATGATTCTTAGGGATGTGTCAATACTTCATGACCCTGAAGTAACACAATTGTCTGAACAGAGTCTTTGGCATTGCCAAATGGTTTATAGGATATGGATTTTTCAATGGAAATTACACCAAAAAAATTAAAAAGATACATTATCATCTGCTTGACCCCTGTACCCTAAGGACCAATGAACTTTTCTAGTTTGATTTGTAGGTGAAATCATCTTTATATGCTATCTCCCTCTGTTAGGATATGAGCTTCTCCAGAATAGGAACTGTCCTGCTTTGCTATTCATATTTTCAATGCTTAGCAAATAGTAAGCACTTACTAAACGATTTTTCCCATCAACTCATTAAAGATGTGGTTATGAAGATGGATCCTACTGGAGACTGCTAGCGTAACCAAAGTTATTAGAATTCTTTATGGTTTGAAGAACATACAAAAGTATCATTAGATGAAAGTATCGCTATATGCTTCTATGTAGAGAGATAGGGTTATATATAGTATAGGGTTCAAAGGATTCCTGTGATCTGACACAATGTACATGCTCATGGTTGAATTAGAAGAATATATAGTTTTATGGAAGATACATAAGGAGGGAAGGTAGAATTATCTAAATGGCTTTAAGCATTCATAACTACTCCACACAGCTCCACCTGGCTCCAAGAATTTTGAGACTTCTAGGAATGCCAAGGCTTCAACAATACATTTATTCAGGTTAGAATTAATTGTAGGATCATGCGATTATAACTTTATTGCTGGAAGGAACTTTGGAAGCCATGAAATCCAACCCCTTTATTTTACAGATTAGGAAACTGAGGCACAGAGATGATAATAAATTTTCTGCAACATTACTAAGGTGCCTGAGGTAGGATTAGAACTTTGATTTTCCTAACTCCTAGTCCAGTGTTCCATGCTGCCTCTACTACTACTTTCATTAAAGTCAAAGAACTGGATTTTTCCCCCTTAGGATAAAATAGGATACATAGGCAAAAATAAAAATAAAAACAATCACCTGTAAATTGGACTTGGCTTGAGCTCATTCTGGTTCATATGGTGTTTACCCCACAAAGTGTCTTCCCTGGCTTGTGGTCAATACTCGGCATAATACCAGAGCTAGAGTAATTTGTGCAGGTCTCAGAAAGTTATAACAGCCCCTACTCCCCTACACTGGATCTTCTTCCATAATATACTGAGAAAAGTTTTATATTCAGGAACAATATCTGATTTTATATCTAAAAACAGCTTTACTCAAGGGTAGAAAGATATTAAATCTTAGTAAATACAGACTAAATAGCATGCTTACCTACAAGCTAATAAATACTGGCATTTATTCTGACAAAGATCTCCTCCTGTTATAAGAAAAATGTCACCATAATTGAAGAGCATACAGATCATAAACATTGTTGCAGAGACTGAAAGACATTATCTATTCAATGAAAGCAAAAATGATTGCTAACATTTGTATAATGCTTTAAAATCTGCAAAGCCCTTCATATAACTATCTTATGATTTATCTATTGAATCTTATCAGGTTTGCTCCATAAAACAACACCATTATGATTAATTCTGAGACAGATACTAATATTAAACAAATGAAGAAAATTAAAGAAGTTGTGACTTGCCCAGTAATATAACCAGTAAATGTCTGAAGTCAGATCTTCAAGACTCCAAAATCTACTATACATTATACCACCTAGGTGCCTCAGAAATATAGATCTCTGTTTAGATGGGTCCTCCCCCTCACTTAAGCAATTCTTCCATTGAACTCTTATTATAAACCAATTTGGCTCCCCATGGTGATTGTTCTAAAACTTTTACCTTTCTTCCAGTCCCCAACTAAAGAAATCCCCACACCTACAGCAAATAATTAACTTCCTACTTCACTGAGAAGACAGGGGTATGGACTGTGGGAGCTCCTTCAGCTTCCCTTTTCTTTTCTCAAAATTCAGTATCATCCAATTCATTTAAATCCCTTCTTTATCTCGTGACCACATATCCCTCAATACTTATTTCAACTGATTGTAAGCATTTCTTAGGTACTCACCATGTGCCAGGCACTGTACTAAGTGTAGGGTATATAAAAAAAAGGCAAAAGACAGTCCCTACCCTCAAGGAGCTTACAACCTAATAGGTGAGACAAAATGCAAGCTATACATAGGATAAATAGGAAAGAACAGAAAAGACACTAGTTTTAAGAGGTGCTGGGAAAAGTCTTCCATTAAAAGAAGGGATTTTAGTTGAAATTTAAAAGAAGTCATGGAGGTCGGTCAGTGAAGCAGAAAGAGAGAATTCCAGACATGAGGGATAGCCAGTGAAATTGTGAGGTCAATTGATGCTCATGATCAAATAAGGAATAAAGTGAAGCATACAAAATAAACTGTTCATAGAATTCTCTTTGTAAAGAACTGGAAATTGGGGGGAAGAGCCAAAATGGCTGAGTAAAAGAAGGGATTTCCTTGAGCTCTCCCCCATACACCTCCAAATATCTGCAAAAAAATGACTTCAATTTCAAGAGCAGAAGAAACCACAAAAAGACAGAGTGAAAAAAATTTCGAGCTCAAAACAACCTGTAATGTGGACAAAACAGGTCTATTGCACCAGTCTGAGAGAGGAGTATGGTCCAGTATGGGACTTGCCCACACAGATGGGGCTCTAGAAAACCTGAAGCAGGCCTCAGGGGATTGAGACTGGCAGCTGTGGTGGTTTTTGTTTGTGGTCACTCACAGACCAGGAGAGGAGTAACACCTCTCCTTTGATCATATAACCTTGGAAGAACTGAAAATTTATAGAACTCTAGAAATATCTGAAGATAGCTGCACAAAACTCCTGATATTGGGACAGTACACCCTCCACACTAGAAGCAGAGTCCTACCTTAAGAAAGAGTTAAAAAGTCAAGTAATGGGCCAGGAAAATGAGCAAACATCAGAAAAAAGTCAGTCTATAGAATCTTACTTTGGTGATAAGGCAGATGAATACATACAACCAGAAGAAACCTCCAAGAAAAATATGAATTGGTCTGAAGTTATGGAAGAGCTCAAAAAGAATTTTGAAAATCAATTAAAGAGAAGTACAGGAAAAATTTGAAAGAGAACTGAGAGTGACACAAGAAAATCATGAAAAATGAGTCAACAGCTTGGTAAAGGAAACCCAAAAAGATGCTGGAGAAATGAACACCTTAAAAAAAGAGACTAACCCAAATGTTAAAAGAGATCCAAAAAGCCAATGAGGAAAAGAATGTCTTAAAAAAGTGGAATTGGACAAATGGAAAAGGAGATCCAACAGCTGACCAAAGAAAATAATTGCTTAAAAATTAGAATAAAGCAAATGAAAGCTAATGACTCTATGAGAAATCACAAAATTATAAAACAAAGCCAAAAGAATAAAAAAAATAGAAGTCAATGTGAACTATCTCATTGGAAATACAACTGACCTGGAAAATAGATCCAGGAGAAATAATTTTTAAATCACTGGACTCCCCAAAAGCCATGATAATAAAAAAGAGCTTAGACATTATCTTCCAAGAAATTATCATGGAAAACTGCCCTGATATTCCAGAACCAGAGAGTAGAATAGAAATTAAAAGAATCCACCAATCACTTCTTGAAAGAAATCTCAAAAGGAAAACTTCTAGGAAAATTGTAGCTAAATTCCAGAGTCCCCAAGTCAAGAAGCAAATATTGTAAGCAGCCAGAAAGAAACAAGTATTGTGAAAACACACTCAGGATAACATATAATTTAGCAGCTTTTACATTAAGGGATTGGAGGACTTGGAATATGATATTCTGTAGGTCAAAGGAGCTAGGATAAAAACCAAGAATCACACACTCAGAAAAATGGAGTATAATCCATTAGGGGGAAAAATGGATATTCATTAAAAGATGACTTTCAAACATTCTTGATGAAAAGATCAGAGCTGAATAGAAAATTTGACTTTCAAATATAAGACTCAAGAGAAACATGAAAAAGGAAACAAGAAAGAGAAATAATAAGGGACTTATTAGAGTTGAATTTTTTATATTCCTACATGGAAAGATGATATTTGTAACTCATGAGACTCTTCTCAAAATTAGGGTAGTTGGAGGGAATATACATACATACATACATACACACATATATGTGTGTAAATCTGTATACACATATATCCATACATATATGCATATATTTATTTATATATAATATTATGTTATTTATTATATATATATATATATATTTAAGGCAGAAGGCACAGGGTGAGTTGAATATGAAGGGATGATATCTAAGAAATAAAACTAATGGGTGAGAGAGGAATGTACTGGGAGAAGGAGAGAGAGGTATAATGGGGTAAATTATCTCACATAAAAGACTCAAGAAAAAGTTTTTACAGTGGCAGGAAAAGGAGGGAGGTGGGAGGGAATGAGTGAACCTTAGTCTTATCAGATTTGGCCTAAGGAGGAAATAACATACACACTCGATTGGGTATGAAAATCTATCTTACCCTATAGGAAAGTAGGGGAGAGGGGATGAGAGGGGTGGGGTGATAGAAGAGAGAGCAAATGATGGGTGGGGATAATCAGAAGTAAATACGTTTGAAGAGGTTTAAAGGAGAGAATAGAATAAACAGGGGGTGGGTGGGTGGGATAGGATTGAGGGAAATATAGTTAGTCTTTCACAACATCACTATTATAGAAGTATTTTGCATGACTACACATGTATAACCTACATCGAATTGCTTTCCTTCTCAATGAGGGTGGGAAGGGAGGAAGGGAGAGAATGTGGAAACCAAAGTTTCAAAGAGGCATTTTAAAAGTTGTTTCTCCATGCATATGAGAAATAAGACAAACAGGCAATGGGATATAGAAATCTATCTTGCTGTACAGGAAAATAGAAGAAAAGGGGATGGGGGGAGGGGATAGAAGTGAGGGCAGACTGGGGGAAGAGGTAATCAGAATGCATTCTGCCTTTGGGTGGGGGGAGGGAAGAGATGGGGAGAAAATTTGGAACTCAAAATCTTGTGGAAGTGAATGTTGAAAACTAAAAATAAATAAATTAATAATAATTTTCAAAAAATAATTTGAAATTGCAGAGATGCTCATCAATTGGGGAATAACTGAAAAAGTTGTGGTGTATAATTGTGATGGAATACTACTGTCCTGGAAGAAATGATGAGCTCCATGTTCTTAGAAAAGACATGGTGATAATTGCATGAAATAATGAAGAACAAAATTAGCAGAACCAAGAGAATATTGTATATAATAATAGCAATATTGTTTTAAGAATGACTTTGAGCAAATAAGTAATTTTGACTATTATAAATACCCAAATTAACTATAAATGGCATATGAGGAAAGACACCATGTACATCCAGAGAAAGAAGTGATAAAGAGAAGCATTTATAGAATAAATTTACATACGTACAAATAATGGACATATATGTATATGTTTTCATACATACATGTGTGTATGTGTGAGTGGGTGCATGTGTGTATATTTGTGTCTAAAGGTAACCATCCTCAGACAGGGGAGCAGGAGGGAAGAAAAAAAGGAAAAAAATAAATTTATATGGTTTCTTTATTATATATTTTTTTAAAATAGTAAGTTGTACATTTTAGATTTGCAGTTTCATGTGTCATCTTTTTATTATACTATGCTATGAAAATACTCGTTTTATTATATAAATTAAAAAATTATCTTAAAATAGAAAAGAAAATGGACAATTTTATTTATATAAAACTTAAGTTTTTGCAGAAATAAGACCAAAGCACTTAAAATTAAAAGGGAAACAGAAATGAGGGGAAAATATTTACAATCAGTTTTTCTGATAAAGATCTCAGCTCAAAGATATTTAGGAAATGGATTCAAATTTATAAGAAAAGAACCATTCCCCAATAGATAAAAGATGAAAGTATATAAATAAGCAATTTTCAAAAGAAGCATTCCAAGCTATTCAACAGTGTTCCAAATGACTAATAAAGAAATGTAAATTAAAGTAACTCTGAGGTTCTACCTTGTACCCATTAGATTTCCAAAGATGACAAAAAAGGAAAATAACAAATGACTGAGGGCCTGTAGGAAAACAGTAGGTGGCACAGTGGATAAAGTCCTGGGCCTGAAGTTAGGAAGATTCATTTTCCTGAGTTCAAATTTGGCAAACAGTTATGAGCTGTGTGACCCTGGATGAGCTATTTAACCCTGTTTGCCTCAGTTCCTCATTTGTAAAATGAATTGTAGAAGGAAATGGCAAATCACACCAGTACCTTTGTCAAGAAGGTATCAAATATCGGGGCGGCTGGGTGGTGCAGTGAATAGAGCACTGGTCCTGGAGTCAGGAGAACCTGAGTTCAAATCTGAACTTAACACAAAAACTAGCTGTGTGACCTGGGGCAAGTCACTTAACTCTAACTACCCTACCTTCCTCCCTCCAAAAAAAAGCAAAAAAAAAGTCCCAAATAAGGTCACAGAGTCAGACATATCTTAAACCACTGAACAACAACAGTTCCGTGGTTCTGGTAGGAATTCACCAATGGAGGAGATCTTAGAGGGGGAAGGATATGGAAGCTGAAACATATGATTCCAAAGTCCAGAGAGGGGAAAAAAGGAGAGAGAGATACAGAGAGACAGACAGACAGACAGACAGACACAGAGAGAGAGAGAGAGAGAGAGAGAGAGAGAGAGAGAGAGAGAGAGA
>NW_027187327.1:14292755-14335421 GCF_028583685.1 Petaurus breviceps papuanus
AGAGAGAGAGAGAGAGAGAGAGAGAGAGAGAGAGAGAGAGAGAGAGACAGAGAGACAGAGACAGAGAGAGAGACAGAAAGACAGAGACAGAGAGACAGAGATAGAGACAGAGAGAGATACAGAGAGACAGACAGACAGAGACAGAGAGACAGAGACAGAGAGAGACAGACAGAGAGAGACAGAGAGGGAGAGACAGAGAGAGGAAAGAAAGAAACTAAAGAGGTATCCATCTACTGGGCAAAGAACAAAACAAATTGGACATAAAGCCATATTATATCAGCATTAGATTGATGAATGGATGGTTTTCAGAGAAAATTGGGAAAATTTGAATGAACCAATACATAATAAAATAAGCAGAACCGAGAGATGAATGTATACAATGACATCATTATAAAGAAAGATGTCTTTTAAAGGCTTGAGAACTCTGATCAGTTTGATGACAAAGCACATGATTCCAAGCAACTGATGGTAAAAGTTGCTACCATGTTTTTCTTCACAGAGAGGTGCTGGACTTA
The DNA here is from genome assembly GCF_028583685.1 of Petaurus breviceps papuanus. Taxonomy (NCBI): domain Eukaryota; kingdom Metazoa; phylum Chordata; class Mammalia; order Diprotodontia; family Petauridae; genus Petaurus; species Petaurus breviceps. The sequence continues at coordinate 14,293,271 of NW_027187327.1, forward strand.
AAATGAGATAAATGTTTTCAGACACAGTCAATATAGATATTTGTTTTGATTGACTATGTTACAAGTGCTTTCCTTTTTTTTCCCCAAGAGAAGACAGGGTGAGCAAAGACAAGAGGAGATATAGGTAGGTTAGTAAAAATAGAAAAGAGAAGGAAAAATAAACAAGGAAAGGAAAGAGTAGGGGAATAGAGAAAAAAAGGGAAAAGAAAATAGTCATTGAGGTTTAAGTTTCTTAATTAAATGAATTTAAAAGAATCAAAGGAACACTAGAAAAGCCAGACAAGCAGGGCACCTTTGAAAGCCACATGTTCACTTAATTATATTCTTAAAAAGAAAAGTATACTATACATAATAGAGAATGCATTTTATGCATAATACTCAACTCTTTTGCTGTGTATGTGCAAATGTCCATTCTATTTGGCATTAAGTTCATAATAAATATAAAATTAATTTTTAAATGATATATTAAATTAATCAAGCCCTATATTACAAAAATACTTATAGTAACTCTTTTTATACTAGAAAAAAACCTTAGAAACTAAAAGTTTTCCACATTTTGGAGAATGTTTAAACAAATTGTGTCATATGAACATAAGGGAGTATTATTGTTCCATATGAAATGACTAAAGGGAGAGGATCAGAGACAACCCATGTGAAAGGATGAATGGTGAACAGAATAGTTTATACAATGTCAACAACATTATAAAGAAAAACAATTTTGAAAGATTTGAACTCTGAACAATGCAATGGCCAACTAATTAAGATGAAGATAAAGATTGTGAAAATGAAGAACCCTACTCACCTACTGACAAAGATGGAACAGACTGAAAGTGAATATTGAGACATTTATTTTTAGAACAATGAAATGACCAAACACAATTCCAGATGACTGATGATGAGACATGCTATACTCTTCTTCATGGAGAGATAATGAGAGACATGGTGCAAAATGAGACATATTTTCAGATATAGTAAATCTGGAATTTTTTTTTTGCTTTTACTATGCATATTTTGTGAGGGTTTTATTTTTTCTTTTTTTTTTCCTTTTTCAATATAGAAGAATGTGGAGAGGAGAAAAATAAATGAGTTTTTTTAAGTGAAGAAAATAAATTAAAATAAAAAAAATATTGGGGCATGATTACATGGCCTCTGTGGCTCCCTTAAGAGATTATATACATACATATATAAATATATATATACATACATACATACATACATACATACACACACACACACACATATATATATATATATATATAAAATTCTCTGATTCATTTTAGTTATATCATATATTAAAGGATGATTTATATTGGAACCATTAAGGGAACATAATGTTCTTTTAAAGAATCCTCACACCTTCTTCAACCCAGGTGCTCTCATCTCTCCCTAAGCTACCCCCTGTAGTTACCCATCCAGGCATCTAAAATCCCCAAAGTGGTCCAACTTCCAATATTATCTTCATCTATTCTCCCCTTCTCCTATCAAAACACTTATTTGCTCAGTGCAACTGAGTCATTTGAATTTTATGAGCAAAACATTTTACTATTAGTGCAAACATGTGTCAGTGGAATTTAGCCCTCAAACTATTTAATAGGCATTTGTATATTTCAACATAGTTGAAGCACTAGGTCAATCTGAGGGAGAGAGAAGGAGGTATGTGCCAAAAATGTATCAAACAACTGTCACTTCTCTGACCACCATTCTATCTTAAACCCAAGTGAAGACAGCTAAAGATTCTCAGCCTAAGAGCCCCAGGAATTCCAATGACCCTACACTAATAATCAGCCCATAGCAATCAATTAGGGGAACACCCATTGCCTCTGTAAATAATGCAACTTCACTTCCCCTTCCCTGGTCAACAGCCATAGCTACCAAAGACCTCCAAAATACACGTTTTTGCAATGATGGTCATCAATACTGTCAAATGTCCAATGTGAGAAATAGATATGGTTTTATCAGTGAAAATGTTTATCAGCTGAAAATTCATCCAACCATTCTGGGAAACAATTTGGAATTATGCAAATAAATTAGCCAAAATATCTATCACCTTCAACCCAGAGATTCTGCTTATAGGCACAGACATCAAGGAGGTTATTGACCAAAGAAAGATCCCACATACAACAAATATTTTTGTTGTCTAGTCATTTTTCTGTTGTCTCAGACTCTTTATGACCCCATTTCGGGGTTTTCTTAACAAAGATAATGGAATAGTTTGCCATTTCCTTATCCAGATCATATTACTGATGACAAAATCAAGATAAATGAGGTTGAGACTTGCCTAGCTTCACACAGTAACTGCCTGAAGCCAGATTTGAACTAGAACCTCTACTCACACCTCTTTTACAAAAGTAAGAAACACAAATCCAATAAAATAACCCTAGACCTGGGTTTAAGCTAACATTTGGGGATGATCCACGTGCTCAGTGACACTAACAATATGACGTTTTAGACCATTCAGATTCAACATATCTTTGTTCTCTACTGCAAATAATCCTGTACTTTAGAGATGATCTACAGGTGGTATTTGAGATGGCTAAAGGGAATGCAATATAAATCGTAAAAGAACAACTTTCTGTGACAAAGAGATTAATTTTAAGGAAAGATAAAATTGCTGTCAAAGGTTTAGGACAAAGACCTATAAATTCTTTGATATCCCAATGTGGAGAGAAGATGAACCACACAGCAGGAAATATGTCACTGCAGAAAAGGTTAATCTTATGTGTGAAGAAAATATAATGTATTTCAATAGGCCACAAGATGGAAGAAATCAGTTTAAAACTCTAATTTAACACATTCACCTGATAACATGAAACAATCCTGTAACAGATATACTTTGAGTGCTAATAACTAAATATCATATGCATGTGGAAGTGGAAGAGAAGCAAAGAGACATAACAGAAAAACGGACAGTTTGTAAGTCAGGAAAACTAAGAATCATGGGTTGTGTCTAATGAGGACTGTAGTAGTAAATGTTTAACAATCAACTCCATCGCTGGGAAAAAAAAAATGTGCCCATGACTCATTTTTAAGATTCATCTTAATTATAAAAAATTTCTTCATCACTTAATTAAGTCTAGAAAATCAATAGAACAGCAAATAAAGCCCTGACTTTTAAGCCTTTGTTTATTTATGATGTATAAATGCTCACCCTGAAAAATTAATAATTCGCCTAAAAGTCAGATTAGTTCTGGCACACATTTGCCTCTGACACAAATTAGTTATGTGACCAAGGGCAAGTTCTATAACTTGTCAGTGTTCCTATCCCTTAAGGCTAAATTAGAAAGGCTCTGTTAATGTCTGTCAGTAGAATCAGTTTCCATACCAAGAGTTCCCCACTCCACTTAAATCACAACGCCAAATCAAAATTATTATGACTATTCTTACTAGTAAAATAGTGATAATAATAATGGAAGTAGGAATATTAATAATTTATATTCTTCCCAAGTTATAAACCTGAGGGGTTATTTTCATAGTCTGTAACTTATAGAACCTAGTCAACAGAAGTAAACATAATTTTAAGCCAATGAATGACAATATGAGTATTATAGTACAAGTATATTACAAGTATAGTACAAATATATATAAGTATAGTACAAATATATTACAAGTATAGTCAATTTGGCAGAAAAAAAGTATTTATGATCAAATAACCAATCCAGAATAATCAAAAGTATCAATCCATCCAATTCAATTCCAACCAAATCAACAAACATTGCTGTCTTGCCACGGGTGAAACTCTATATGAGACATTGGGAAAGAGTCAAAGATAATCAAGATGTCATTAATCTCACGAAATTATCAGACAGATCAAAATTATGTAAATCTGGGGTCAAGGATTTTTTAAAAATTTCATTTGAATTTGAAGGTCATCAACTTACATTAGTGGGAAAAAACATCAATTGAAGGTTACATGAGTAAGAGGAGGGAAGAAACCTAGGTTCACTTATGTGAAGAAAAAAATAAAATCTGAAAATATTACATATAACTTTGAAAATAATCTTCAGTTGTATATTTTAACAAATTGTATCAATATCATAGCTTCAAAAGAGGAGAGAAAAGAAAAGGTAGAGTTTGTTAGAAATAGAAAGAGAGATGGTCACTGAGACAGAGTTGAGCAGATCATGTCCAAAGGAAGAAGAGAAAAGGACAAAAAAGAATGACACAGACAAGACAGATGGATGATAGATAAAACATGTATTAAACACTTGATATGTGTAAGGAAGTAAAATACAAACAAGCAAGATAATTCTTACTCTTAAAGGGATTACATTGCAATGGAGGAAAACAGTATAATGGGTGGAAAGGGAATAGGAAGAGTAGCCCCATAAAGCTAATGTGGCTGCTGAGGATAAGGAAGTTAGAGTCCAAAGAGAGTGGAAATAAAAGGGATATTGAACAAATGAACTTATTAAATTTTGTGGTGAGTGTTTTTGCATTGCATAGGATCAGAGGTTTAGACTTTGACAGGACCTTAGAGGTCAATGAGTCTGACTCCCTAATTTTACAGATAAGGAAAACACAGTTAATAAGCATTTAAAAAAAATTTACAGATCTGTCCATAGTTCCCTTGATCAGGGTGGGGTGGAGGTATTCTCCTGTGGAATCTAGAGTAAGAACCTTTGTATATTGGATGACTATGAAATAATCTTCCAATTCAATCATTTTGTGGCACAATCATAGGACCACCTACAGCTAGAAGGGACATCAGAAACTATAGCTTGTTTCACTTTATTTATGAGGAAACTGAGGCATTATTTTGTAATTTAGTAATTTAAGTAAGTAATTTAAGTAATTAAGTAATTTAAGACTCTAGATCTCAGGGACTGTATACAGTTCTGTAGACTGAACAAATTGCCACTAGAAGACATTCTCAATACTTTTAAAAATAGTTATTAAAAATAATGAGAATAGCTTATACTTATGTTGTATGTTACAAAGCACATTATTACATTTCATTTTTATGGATTTCTATTAGCCCTGCTAATATGAGGTAAATGAAACTCAGTGAGTTTAAGCAATTTGGTTAGTAACTTATATCCTAAGTATTAGATCCAGGACTAGAAAACAGATATCTGGGCTCCAGACTCATCACCTAGTACACCAGTGTGTCTCCCAGTAGCAAGGGAATTGAAATTCATCTCTTCAGATAGCAGAGCTGTAAATCTACAGACAAATGCTGAACAGCATTAATCAATAACCATTTTCTATATGCTTACTTACTATTATTCTAGGTTCTAGGTGTTGGGAATACACAGACAAAAATGAAACAGTCCTTGGCCTAAGGGAGTTTATATTATATAGAATACACCACACCATATACAATCAATCTTCAACTGGTTTGAGCAAGACATTGATTTTATTATCAAACCACATATATGCGTGTATAGTAATTGCTACTTATATATGTGTGTTTGTGTATATATACACATACACCTGCCCACAAATATACATATATACATGTATATTCTGAATAAAATTCCAGACCTGGAGTCAGGAAGATTCATCTTCATGAGTTCAAATCCAGCCTCATAAACTTACTAGCTGTGCAATATAAAGAGATCTATAGAAGTCCCTTGGGTTGTTGGATGGGCTTTCCATAGAGCCTCTCAGGATGTCAGGGATGGATTATGACCTACACTGCAGGGTACTAGGTTTGAAATTAGAAGACCTAGGTTTAAAACTGACCTTAGAGACTATAGTGCCTTGAGCAAGTGACAACTTCTCTGAACCTCAGTTTTTTCATTAAAAAAAATGCAATTGGGGTGGCTAGGTGGTACAGTTAATAGAGCACTGGCCCTGGACCTGAGTTCAAATTTGGCCTCAGACACTTAATACTTAACTAGCCATGTGACTTTGGGCAAGTCACTTAACCCCAATTGTCCCTCCAAAAAAAAAAAAAAAGCAAAAAGAATGCAATGGTTTGCATATTACTTAGGACAAGAAGCAATTTTTATATGATTTCATTTTGTGATAGCAAAGTTCATACACACACCCATCGATCATAGGCTGACTTAGAATGCCCATCCTTAATCAGATGAAGAGAGTCTTTATTTCTTTGGCAGCTGAATGATAAATTTCATGGTATATAAAAGTGTCTTCTTGTTCTTTTTTTATTCTTTTTAAATGTGCAGTTTTTTAAGAATATGTATTACTCCAAGGAAATATACAAAAGTTGTAACTCTTAAAGAGCATAATGTAATGACTATAGGGGATATTACAGTAGCTCTAGGAGTAAGGAAGTTTTCAGTTGTTCTGAAGCACAAAGCAAGAAAATAAAAAAATGCAAAGAATTAGTAGAGTATTACTGAAAAACAACCTAAAGCAAAAAGATTCAGAAGGATTTGTCAGCTAGATGAATTTTTATTGATTCTCTACAGTGGCCTGGAGGCTTCTTAAAGTTGAAAGACAATTGAGAAGATAGGTTTTTAAAATGTAGCTTTTAACTGTTGTTATGGGGGGAGATGCTTGTCATAGAAAACAAAGGATGCACTACTGAAGGTTAGAAAAAGATAAGCTTGAAATTCATGAAATAGCTTGTTTATTCAAGGATATGTCAACTCTGCTGTCAGAAAATGTTGAGGTGAGGCTGTATGATATAGGCACCTTCATCAGAGAGTAAAACCTTAATCCCCTTTAACTTAAAGTCTTTTCACCCTTTGGACTCTAAATAAATTCTTTTATTAAGGGGATTTGTTCTGTGAAGTTGGATTCAGTTAAAGGGCCACACTTGAGGACCTAGAGTCTCACATGTGGCCTCAAGGCCACAGGAGCCCCATCCCTGCTTTAGACAATGATAAATTCTGATGAATATATTGATACGGTAAGAACTGTCTTTAAATTAAAGAAATCTCCCCCCCAAAGATGGAATATTGCAACATGAACTTGTATCATGTTACATTTCTTGAAAGACTAAAAAAAAATCTATCCAGGGAACGTAGATAAATGTGCTTCAATATCCCAGAAACTCGTAATTTAAGTCCCACTGAAAACCTATGGGCTGTAATCAGGAATAAACTTGGAAAAATGAATTGTTTATCAAAGGCAGACAATAGCAAATGTTATTAGTGTCGAGATGAGAATTACAGATTATGTATCAAAATCTAGTTAACTCTATGACAAATTGCATAAAACAAGTGAGTACAGCCAAAGGAGGATATATTGCCTAGTAACATTTTTAAGATGAAAAAACTTGCGAAGTTTATTATATATAAGCAAATTTCAATATTTTACTTTGTCTCAGTTGATTTCACACATTTGTATCTCAAATACAGCTATTCTTAACCTTGGTTCTCTTTACCCCTAAGGGACCTGTCTATAGATTTAAATGTGTGAATTTGCTTTAATATAGATAAATAGACAGATAGATAAATAGGTAGGTAGGTAGACAGATAATTTCAATACAAGTGATGTCTTTTATAATCTTATGTGTTATATTTTATAGTGTGAACATGCACACAATTCAATTCAGTTCAATGCAATTCAAAAAGCAGTTAGTAAGTTCCTGTTAGTGCCAGTAAATGTACTGAACAATGAGGATACAAAAAGAAATGTTAAATAGTCCCCACCTTCAAGGAACTTATATTTCACTGTAAATATGTATGTATATGCATATATATAAGTATATTATATGTATACTTATGTGTATTTAATACACATATCTGAATAGAGAATTAAAAGTTAGAAATAAGTTCAAGAACTTAAAAATAACTATTAAAGGTGAAAATGTCCCACTACAAATACAGATCTAGGGATTCAATGAAGGGCACTCAATTTCAGCCTTATTGATCCTCTGAGTTCACATGGGACACCCCCCCCACTCCAAAACCAATACTTCCCTCATCTCCAGCCTAACATATAACAGCAAGCTGAAGTTTTGCTCACAATAGCCCACACACAATTTTTATACAAGTTAGATACCGAGGGAAAATTTACAACCTCTCTTCAGACTAATATGCAGCATATATGTGTACATGCATAAATGCACACACACAATAAACCTGACTATTTATGAATTAATATGCTCTCAACTCTAAATTTTCAGACATCAAGGTAAGTCAGCTGCTTCCATTTGAAATAGTGATGATCTCTAGCAAATTGAATGGCCTTTTCACAAGAGAAAGCAACTTTTTTTTGTTCATTTCAAGCTTCAAATTTATTTTAATGGAAGCTTTAGCTACTACTACTAATATTAATGATAACAATTAAAATTAATAATGCTTCAAGGTTTGCAAATAACTTTACACAGATTATTTCATTTGATCCCCACACAACCCTGTGAAACAGGTCTTATTATTATACCCATTTTACAGACTCAGAAAGTGAGGAAGGTAGGTTCAGTGACTTGTACAGTATTACACAGTAAGTTATTATTCAAGATTCAAATTTGGATTTTTCTGCTCCTAAGCTCAGCACTCTCTCCACTATGAAATCTGGATGCCTCAGGCTATTTTTCCTATGGAATCCTACAGATTGACTGTAGATAGACAGACCGACAGATAGATAGATAGATAGATGGATAGATAGATAGACAGACAGATAGATAGATAGATAGATAGATAGATAGATAGATAGATAGATAGATAGATAGATAGATAGATAGAAAGATAGATGGTTTTTATTTAAGCAAATTCAATTACCTAGTAAAAAGAAAAAAAATACCACATAATCAGGGAATACTATACACAATCCAGTGTAGCCACAGTTTTTAAATGCAGCTTCCCTTTTTGCCAGGGCCCTGTGATATCTGTGATTCAAAGGTCCTAAAAGTTACTTATGCTGCTTGTGTAAGTAGGATAGAGAACAAAACCAAATAGAAACACTGATTTTTTAAATAAAATATCTCCAGATTTTGTTACTATAAGTTTGGAATAATAATAATAGCTAGCATTTTTATGGGGATTACTATGTGCCAAGCATTATACTAAGAATTTTATAAATATTATCTCATTTGATCCTCATAACAACAACCTTGGGAGGTAGGTATTATTATCCACATTTTACAGTTGAGGAAACTGAGGACAAGTGATTTCCCTAAGTATACACACAGGTAATAAGTATCTGAGGCTGGATTTGAACTCAGGTCTTCCTGATTCCAGTCCAGCACTTTACCTACTGTACTATCTAGATGCCTCTGAGGAAGTACATACATAGTTGAGGTCCTTTCTCTACCTCATTTTCACCAGAAAAAATATCATTTCCTCCCTATAAATGTAAAGTATTACATCTCATTTTGTAGAGGAAAAAAGCTTTTTGTTAAATGAGGTAACATCTTGTGGCCATTTAGAGGTTTCCACTAAGGGCTCTTTAAAATGTTTTGCAACTATAAGCATACACTATGTCATCTCTGGATATCTGTCCCAGGAGTAAGATGAAATTAAATTGAGACAGATAGAGCATGAGGCTAGAGATTTCCCCACCCCTGGAATACATAAAGCAATATTAATTTATGATTAACACAAGACAAGTTGTTTAAGGGAACTGAATGATTTAACCTTGTTATTTAATATATCATGATTGCCAATTAAAAATTATTGCAAGTACACAATAATACTTGGCTGATGATGGATGCAATTAAACATGTAATTGGATCATGTGCCACCTTGTTGATGGTACAGTTTACTATTTAGTCACTGAATAAATATTTGAATGCCTGCTGAATCTAAGGTTCCATGTTAAATCTTATGGGAGAAAGAAAGATAAATAAGAAAGAGGGCCTGCCCTCAAGGAACTTATAATCTATCAGGACAAAAACATACAATTTATAGAGACTAGCACAATGGAGAGCTAGAGTTTTGAACTTGAAATCAGAGAACTTGATTCAAATCTTTGATATCTCTTGCTATAGGTGTCACCTTAGACAAGTCATTTATCTCCTTTGAACCTAAGTGTATTTATATGTAAAATAAGAGGGAGGGATTTGGAAGGATGATCTCTAAATTTCCTTCAAAGCTCTAAATCCTAAAAACACCAAATTTTATGGGACTATATGATAAGTACAGACAGAGAGGTACAAAGGAATTCTAAATTTTCAGACAATAAAGTATGATTTTGCCAGGGGCTCCTAAGGGAGTTTTAAATCAATCCAGTAAGACCTACTGCTTTCCAGATAAATAACTACACATATATTAGAGCATTCTGAGCTTGAACTGGTCTGATCAGCCACAGCTGACACGCTGTAACTTGATTCTGACATAGAGATGTCATTTTGGTACTCTCTGAGAATGAAGGACAACAATCAACCAACCAAATATATAAAATGTTAATGTAAAGTGAATTATGGGAGTTAGGGAGAGCAATAAGAAAGGGGTGGGAATTAGGAATCAGGGGGGCAATTCTGTAGGGGTTGACTCTTAAACTGAGTTTGGAAGGGAACTAGAGATTTCAAGAAGTGTAGGTGAGGTGGGAGTTGAAGGGCAACTTACCCAAAGGAATTGGTCCAATGGATAATTGGTCCATTGTGAACTCTGAGGTGCAAATAGCACAGATTGGCTACAAGTGGTAATTTAGGAGCTGGGTAATATAGGCAAAGGGAATGTCAGGAGTTAAGGTCCAGAGAAACAAAACTGGTTTGGGCAAAATGTAGAGTTCTTCTAGAGAAGTAAAAGATAAAGATAGGGAAATAGAAGATATATCACTAACATTACTTTAGAGCTGGATTTAGATATTTAGAAATAATCTAGTCCAGAGGTTCCCAAACTTATTTGGCCTACTGTCTCCTTTATAAAAATTTACTGAAAATCTACTTTCTTTAACCTCTTGACAGTTTAAAAAAATTTTGCATCATTTCAAAAAATAACATATTTTTAAATCACACATCTTAAATTTAATAGTTTATTGTAAATTTGTGGGGGAGGTTTCCTGCATTGAAATTTTGATGATGCAATATTGTATCATGTAACCATATAGCATCATACTATAAACAGGACATTACATGCACATATTCCTGCTTATACATACTGGACTTCCCAACAATGCATGACACACTTGCCTGCCAACACTTGTTTGTTAAGACCTGTCAATCGACTTGACCACTGATTGGTTATAATTTGCATTTTGCATGTTTATTTGGAACATAATGTGATCACTATGACTTTAACTCTGTTACACAACAGATGAAACATGCATGAATGGTTTTTCAAAATTTTCTTATCTTCTCTACTTTCCTTATGCTTCCATCGCCCCCTTATTTTTATTTAAGGCCCACAATTACACCCTGCTAAATCATTCCAGCACTCCCCCAGAGGGTGGTATTGACCACTTTGGGAACTATGATTCTAGTCTAACCTTGTCAATGATGCCAATGCACAAAGATCCATGTTGCCAAGTTCACTGTTCTCCTTCATATAGACCACTGTTAAAATTGAGAATTACTAGTGACCAGTGGGAGCTGAATCATGTTCAAAGCCACAGGGTCAATGGGATTCATTCTATGAGCCAGTTCTATAAGAGACAGCATACTCATCCTGCTGAGTCCAATTACATTTCAAATTTCTTTGTATGAGGTCAAGCTGGCTGGACATTCAGTTTCTTGATCACTTGCCTGACCTCAGACTACATTTCCTGTTTGCCCCTTGGATCCCTTAAAGTTATGAGCATATCTCCTTCTGTCTCTTCTTTGCTTTTTATCTAATGAAAACTGACTGACCTTATGACTTTAAACAGCCTACCTTGTGCTTCCAGGCCCTCACAAAGTAGAGTACTACTGTTTAATAATTCAGTAATTCATTCTACCTAAAGTACAAGTCTGACCATTTAAATCCCTTGCTAAGGAAATTTCAAAAACTTCTTATCCTTAGGATGAAATATACTCTCCAATGTTGCATTTCAAATCCTTATAATCTAGTTCCATTTTCACTTTTGAGGCAGAGTACACTTTATTCTCCCTTGGGTACTTTATTTGCCAGTCAAACAGATCTACTTATTGTTCCCGCTATAAGATATAATATTTCCTACCTCTGCATTTACACAAACTGTTCCCAAAGTTTGATATCCTTTCACTCCTCCTCACCTTGGACTCTTGAAACATCTCCATAGCTTAGCTCAAGGCCCACATCCTTCAACAGACTTTTCCTGACCTTCCAATGATTGATGCTCCTTTGCCTTGCCCTCTAATCACTTATATGTTCATCTTATATGTAATCCTATACTTACCTATCTGTAAATGTGTTCTATCATCCTCCCAAAATGCAAACTCCTGGAGGGCAGGAACTGTCTCACTTCATTATCTGTATCCCTAGTGCCTAGCAAAGAATGCAGCACATAATAAACACTTAATAAATGCGTGTTGATTGATTGAACAAGCATTGGACAAACACCTATTTCATGCCAGACACTGTGCTAGACAATGGGAATACAGAACATCACCTCCAAGACCACAATACAACCTGAATAACGGAGTTCTAATTCCTCCAGCTCCATCTGAGTAATCCCATATCACTCCATTGGGTAGATATTTAGCTATATTACTACTTAGTAACACAATAGGTCCCAGACTCCAGGTTTTTTGGCTTCCCCTTCAAAATTAATTTCATTATATTAGTCTACCTCTAAGACAAAATTAGTAACAACAGATAATTTTAAGCTGAAATATGTAAATATTTGTGAAATTCCTAATTGGATAGTTAATTAAATATTCTCATTCTTCCTGGAAAAAAATTATATTGCACCCAAAATCCATTCCATAAATATCAAATAGAGGTACTTCTGTTGTTTAGTCATGTTCAATTCTTATAGGTCTTACATTCCCATTTAAGGGTGAAGAACCTTCAAGCCATGCTGTGCAGGGAGTGGACTCTCTGGCCAGGCTGGGGAGCACAAAACATTATCCTGGCATCCGGAAATCTATGCCATGTGTTGCAACCAGACCAGGGGAGCTGTTCTGAAGGATCAAAACCGAAAGCTCAGCAGAAAATGCCATTGCCAGTTTTCAACTTAAACTTGGTCAGATTAATGATTATAGGAGCTGAGCTAAATTTTAAACTTTTATCATTCTCCTCTCCCCAGAGACCAAGGTGTTATATAAAGTGTATGGGGTAGGGGTTCAGGATTAAGAGGCATGCCCCTAGTATTGGGGAAATATTTTTCTTGATATATCTTAAAAGCAAACATCCCTTTGTTAAAATCTAAACTGATGGTAAGGGATTAAATGGAACTCAGGTGGTAGTCATTGGACCCCCAAATATAGGGAGGAGCAACAATTCATGGAGACAAAATAATAGCAGAGAAGAATGTCCTGTGTCTTATAGAGGATGACCAGGGCAACCATATTACATAGTAAACATTTTTTTTTTCAAATAGAACAATTATCCCATTTTGTTTTTGATTGGTGAAAAATCGCTCAATAAACTTGTGTTTTGAAGTTCACTTCGCCTAAAGAGAAAGGCATTCTGACAAAAAAGGAAATTAATTTCTGGGCCACAAGCTGTAGTTAGACCAAGTTGTTATTAGACTATGTTTTTTGACTCTTGTTTTTTATGATTTACTCAAGAATAATACTAAAATGATCCAGTTGAGAATGGGAGATTCCATCTTTGCTACAAGACAATTACTCTCTGTGAAGAAGAACTAATGGCATCACTTTATCATTTTATGCTCATCTAACTGATGAAAAGAAGAAAGAAAGAAAGAAAGAAAGAAAGAAAGAAAGAAAGAAAGAAAGAAAGAAAGAAAGAAAGAAAGAAAGAAATGAAGAAAGAAACGAAGAAAGGAAAAGAAAGAAAGAAAGAAATTAAACAAAGCATTAGATAAAAAATGATTTAACCAAATTTACAAAATCTTTTTCTGGAGTGGATAATAAGTGATAGCCTATCTGCAAGTGTATATATTTTAAGACATTCATCAAACCCTTTGAACTTAAATTTGAAAATATATACCATCAGGGCAGCTAGGTGGCACAGTGAATAGAGCACTCGCCCTGGAGTCAGGAGGACCTGAGTTCAAATCTGACCTCAGACACTTGACACTCTTACTAGCCGTGTGACTTTGGGCAAGTCACTTAACCACAACTGCCCCCCAAAAAGCAAAAAAACAAACAAAAGAAAATATATACCATCCCATATCAGAATTGGCAAACTAAGAAAAGGAAATTTCAATGATCTGTGACAAATTTATCTCCTTTGTGATGTCATCAACAAGACAACATATATCCTGCTACATTGGAAGTTAAAGGCAGAACAAGAGAAAGTGCTCTTACTGTAGGGTATCTGGGTCACAGAATTATAAAAATACTTAGGATTTTAATCCTGGATGAGGATTAACATTCTTACTAAGCAAAATAGTGAATAGAAAGGAGGACAGATTCAATCAGATTTGAACTTCTGACTCTGAAAACTCTGATCCAAGTGGACAAGTTTTTAACTCAAAGGAAAAATCTTCAGTCAACTTAACAACTCCCAAACACTTCCCTAATAAAAAACCAAAACTATTCCAGTCAATGTTCTAAAGATCTATTTTTTTATTTTTATTTTGATATATAGTTGTGATTTTAGTGGTGAAGAAAATTTCTCGTTTGGAAACTGACCCCACTGCTATTTAAACTATTCCATAACATAGTCTTTAAGAGTTGCTTAGGGAGTGCTGAGAAATTTAAGTAAATTGTCAAGAGTCACAGAGCTAAGCATACTTCAGAGGTGAAACTTGAACCAATTCTTCCTAAAGCCAAGACTATTTCTCTATCCATTATAGCACACTGCCTCCCAAAAGGCCCAGTTGCTAGGATGACAAGGATTATAGATCTATTAGAAAAGGGAGCTCAAAAGTCATCTAGTTCAACCTACTCATTTTATAAACTGAGAAACTGAGGCTGGGGGAGCTAACTTGTCCAAGATAACACAGGTAACAATTATCAGAGGTAGGATTTGAACCTGGATTCTCTGATTAGAGTCAGAGTTGCCATATATAAAAGAACAGATCGACAGCATGAAGTAATGGATAGAAAACTGTCTTCAATTTTCTGAAGAAAGATGTGGATTTAAGTGGATTTAAGTCTATCTTCTGACATACACTGGTTGTGTGACCCTGAGTATATCACTTATGCTCTCAGTACCACACTCCACTCTGACACCCCCAGGAAACTCTCTAGGAACATAAGTAGCAGAGGATTTGTTCATTTGAATGGCAGAGGGAGTGTCTCTATACAAATTAAATACTAAGTCCATACAGTGTATACATACATGCATAAATATACCCCATGGTATGAATGTGTATTGTGTACACACATAACATATATGTATATTCGTATGCATACACATGTATATGCATCCTATACATATGTGCATGCATCTATGCATGCACATACATATGCATTTTACATATATGTATGCATTAAAAACAAGGGCTGAAATACAAAGGCCTAACAAATCATTGGAAATTAGTTCTTGCCTATATTTCAACAAATTCCTCAGGCCAGTCTATAAAGGTCAATTAAAATGGAATAATTATGTCTGAGGAGAGAAAAAAAATCCTGTCATATTAATTTTCTCTACCCCACTAGTCCAACATCCAGTAATTTTGTTACTTTTATGATTTTTTTTTGACTGGATACTTGGAGAAGACAGTTTTGCAGAGTGTCCCTATCTCTGTTCTGATTGTCTGTAGATAATTCTCATGTCCTTGGATGAGAAATGCCATGTTTCTTAAAACTTTCCAGTTCAATGTAGTCCCAGCACACAAGTAGAAGGGCAAGCAAAGTTTCTGGCTTATATCATTAAAACTTAAACCATAATTGACCTGGTTTCTTTTCTTTCTTTTTTTCTTGAATTACTGCTTTAATATGATAAAACAGGCAGTTTAGTTATGATGTTGATTTCTAAAAGGCATTCATCTAAAATCCCAAACTTAACATCAGTATGATCTTGTTGGATCTTGGTTGGAATCTTTTTTTTTTTTAAGCAATCAGGGTTAAGTAACTTGCTCAAGGTTACACGGCCAGGTGTTTCTGGGTGGGTGCTAAGTGTCTGAGCCTGGGATTCGATCTCCAGGTTGTTCTGACACTGGAGCCAGTGCTCTTACTCGCTGTGCTACCTGGCTGCCCCTCTTGGTTGGAATCTTGGCTTATTGTTCTTTCTCTAATAGTAGGCTCCAAGTGCTGAGGCACTGAGTCTCTAAGGGGCCCACTTTCTAAATGTAAAGTAAGGGCAAAAATAAAAACAAAACCAAAAGTGTTACCTACTGTGATCTATTAGACTGTGAGCTCCTTGAAATCAGGGATTACATTTTTCTTTCCCATATATCCCTTGCCATTTGCACAGTGTCTGGCATATAGTAAATATTTAATAAATCTTAAATTTGACTGCCTGTCTTACCACACAGGGCTTTATTGTGAAGATACGAATAAAATGAGAGATGTGGGAAGCTGCTAGGAAAACTATCAAGTGTCCTATAGGCATTTGCTTGCAAAGTATAATTGGAAGCTGCTAGGAAAACTTTCAAATGCCCTATGGGCGTTTAATGGCAAAGTATAATTAAAACTAGGAAAATCTAGTTCCCTTAACCTTGTGAAAGCATGCCAAATAGGACGATTGTTCTCTACTTGAAGTTTTCCAACATGGTGATTCATTTTTATAACACAGCAGCAGCCTCAATTCAATCAGATCAGTTTATACAAATAATTCATTTTATCCAAAGTAATCTCTGAAAACAAAACATTCAGAGTTTACCTCACATCTGTACTATTGCAATAGCTTTCTTGTTAGACTCTCTGCCTAATCTCCTTCTATTCAATTCCATTCTCCACTCCACTATCAAAGTGGTCTTCCAAAAGTACAGATCTGACCATGTTACTCCCTATTCAGTATACTCCAATGGCTTCTTATTTCCTCCAATATCAAACATAGTATCCTCTGTCTGACTTTGAAATCCTTTCATAATCTGGTCTTGGTGGATCTTGCCTACCTTTCCAGACTTCTTACATCTTATTGTCCCCAGTATACTCTGTAATCCATTGACTGGCCTCCTTCCTATTCCTCACTCAAGACACTCTATCTCTTAACCCCATTTATTTTTATTGACTGTCCCACATGCCCATTTTTCCCTCCTCATCTCTACCTTCTGACTTCCCTGGCTTTGTCAGGTCTCTACTAAGATCCTACATTCTGCAAGGACCCTTTTATGTTTCCCCTCAGTGTCTTTCATCTGAAAATAATGTCTTTCTTCTGAAATCACCTCCAATTTATCATACATGTATGTATTTGCACATACTTTTTTATATATTGCAGTTAAATTGTGAGGTCTTGAGGAAAGGATTTTTCCCCTTTCCTTGTATACCTAGTATTCAGTGTAATATCTGACACATAGTAAGCAATTAATAAGTGCTGGTTAACTTAACTCCAAAATTTTTATTCCAAATTTGACTTAGTAGTAACTTTCACATAAAATCTGAATTATTCCAAAGTGAACACAAAAATTCTATCCTTATCCTGCAGATTGTACTATTTCTTGGTTTTGCTTTTTAGGAATAACTCTTACACAGTGTTATGATCAAAACTTTTCACTGCATTAAGGTGTTTATTTATATAGCAACATTCTTCTGAGAGAAAGAAAAAAAAAACTTCAAATATCTTTCTTTGATTTTTGAATTTCAGTGTAGACATTTGATGTTTCATATCCCCCTAGGGGTTACTCAGATCCAAATTTGGGACAGTGTCTCATTAATGTTCAGCATTCCCCTGTGAAGTTCATAGGTGACAAGAATCCCAGAGAATGAAATCCTTAGGGGGGGAAATAAAAAGAAAGAAAATAGAATTGCCAAAAAAAAGGTTTTGAAGGGATTCATTTCTTTATTTTCTAATCCATTTCTTTATTCCTTTGTGCTGACCATTGTAGGTTGAATGAACTTTAGTAAGGCCAAAATCTACTGAAAACATCAAAATATTTGACTTTTCTGTTTTGCAAGTTCCTCACTCAAGCAGAGGTCTTATTTCTTTTCAAAGTCTGACAAATATTTGGCACATCTGATGATATTTAAAAATAATAATCTCTTTATAAATTATGAATAGATAAGGTCTTACAGATATTTCCTTTTCACTTTTTTATGGGAAATGACAGTCTATATAACCATTTCTACCTATAAGACATATATATTAATTAAAAGTGAGTTAAAAGTCATAAAATTTCTGATTCCAAGTAGGCTTTAATGTCATAAAGGATAGTTGGATGAAAGTCCAAAAATTTTTCCTGTAAAACTGCTGTCTCTAATTTCAGGGCTTTGTTCTCAAATTATATTGTTCTCACTGATTTGTGTAAATTTAGCATCCTTGCAGTAGAATAGAAGCTTCTTGCAGGCAAGGACATTTTTTTTCCTTTTGTCTTATATTCCTAGAGCTAAGTGTTAGAACATACCAGTGCTGAATAAATGAATATGCAATGAATAAATAAATCAATGTGTGAATAATATAGTCTCTTTCCTCCTCCCAAATCCTAGTCCTTCAACAATCCCACATTCTAAAAAGCCCACTACATCATATGGAAAATAATGAAATAAAATAAAAGTAAAGTAAATGTGGGTAGATTTGCAAGTTTAAGAAGTCAGTAGGGAAGAAAGAAGGAATGAGTTTACTTAATCCCTAAAGGCAGGAAGTCTCATTTCTTTCATAATGCTCCCAAGAGAGGAATCTCATAGGAGAAAGGGAATGGGGCAAGAGATGAAAAAGAAACTGAGTGTTACATAGATGATGCTTCAAAATGCCTATGTTCAAAGGGAGAGGGAGAGGGAGAAGGAATATAAGGATAGTTAAGAAGGAGAAAGGCAAAAAAAGTTGTGCCAAGGAACTGGGCTATCTGTCTTCAAATACTGTGGTTGTTTAGTTCTCTCTGTGATACCCTGAAAATTCTCAGAGGATTGTAATGTCCATTTTGAGAAAAACTTCCCCAAAAACTTTAAGAGAACTTGCAGTTTTAGGTAGAAGGCAGTTAAATGACACACTGGATGGAGTGCTAGACTTGAGTTACGAAGACCTGATTTGGAATTCTGCTTCAGACATTTACTAGTTGTGAGACCCTGAACAAGTCACTCAATCTTTCTTAGTCTCAGTTTTTTCATCTGCAAAATGAGGATAATTATACACCTATCTTAGAGGGTTGTTGAAGATGAAATGAGATAATACATGCAAAATACTTTGCTAATCTTAAAATGCTATGTAAATGCTACCTATTATATAATATTTAAAGATATATGCTCTTCTTAATCAAATATTTGCATTTAAGAGAAAGTAACTTTCCAGATGACTCACTCAACTATCTTAATCAGGGATCTCTGCTTTCATCAATATGGCTATTTTCTTGGGGTGGCTAGGTGGTACAGTGAATAAAGCACTGGTCTTGGAGTCAGGATGACCTGAGTTCAAATCTGACCTCAGACACTTGACACATGGCTAGTAAAGCTGTGTGACTTTGGGCAAGTCACTTAACCCCAATTGCCCTCCCCCCCAAAAAAACAAACAAAAAAATGTGTATTTTCTCTATTTTACAAAGTACAACTTATGTGCAGCCTACACCCCCTGGGACTTTTATTTATGTACACCCATAAGTGTTCCATAGGAAGTTCATCCAACATGTTAGGATCTTTTCTCATTTTCCCTTGACATTGTAAGGGTACCAGTGGAGTGAGGACACAAACTATCCACTGTCTCTCAATCTAGTTATGGTGACTATTTAAAATGAAATTTAATATCACTTTTATCAATTTTGTGTCAGGGAGCCAGACTAGTTAAGTTTGAAAAGGGCAATTTCCTGGCTTACTCAAAAGTAAAGAATTCTTTAGCCAGAGAAACTCTTACTGTTCACCTACTAAGTTGTAGAGGGGCTGTGACCTGGGTCAATGTATGATTTACCCATACAAGTGATATCATAGATCCTTGAAGTATTAAAATATGTGAGGAGAAAAAGTCTAAAATCTCCAAAATGGAGGCATAAGTGCTCTGAGGGGCTGTGGCATGATCCCAAGGCATATGTGATCAATCAATCAGAGGGTAGGAAGATGGGTTGCATCCCATTCTCTCCATGGCAGCCAATCATTAGGCTGGTCCCCAATATAATCATACCTTTTTATTCTTCACTTGTTTCAGTCATGTCTGATTCTCTGTGACCTCATTTGGGGTTTTCTTGGCAAAGATACTGGACTGCTTTTTCATTTCCTTCTCCAGAGCATTTTACAGGTGAGGAAAACAAGACACACAGAGTTAAGTGACTTTTTGCCCAGGGTTACATAGCTAGTAAGTGTCCAAGGCCAGATTTGAACTCAGGAGGGTGAGTCTTCCTGACTCCAGGCCCAGGCACTTTAATCACTGAGTCACCAAGCTACCCACCAATCACTGCTACTCTGCACCAACTATCTTTCAAGATTCCCTTAGCTCTGCTACTTTCTATTACTGTGAATCCTCCTATTTTCTTCCCTTAGCATAGTCTCCAGAGCAATTGCAATCTAACTATGATCAGAGCAAACAAGAAAGCTTTGTACATGGGATTGGGAAAACCTTTATGTCCCCTCAACATACCCAGTCATATCAGGCATACCAAGAAAAGCTCGTGAAAGCAAGTAACGATGAAAAGAGCTCTGTGCTGTGGGGTAGTGAACAGTGAATAAAATATCTGCTTGACCTTTGTGCCCTTTTATTTGGGGATTACATAGAGTAGCATACTCAACCACACAGGATGAAAAGGGTATGAATGGGTTTTGGTGTGTATTACAGATCTTTACTTTCATTGCACTTATTACATGATCTTTACCCTCAGATCCCCTCTTCTCCCAATCTTCCCTATTTTTGTCCAATGCACCACCATTCTCCTAGTCTCTTTGGTTTGAATCCTTGGTACTATCTTCAATCCTGACTCTCACACTCTTCATATCTAAACATCTGTAGAATCTTCTTCTTTTTTTGTTCCTAATTGTATCACTCATATCCATACCCTTATCTCAATTCACATAGCCATTATTCTAGTCCAGGCCCTCATCATCTCTCACCTGGACTGTTTCAATTGTTTCCTAATTATATCTCCCTACCTCAAGTATCTACAATCCAACATGTCCTATATTTTTTCCCCAGGAAAATCTCATTTTTTTGAAATCAAAAATTTGAAAAAAATCAAATTTTTCCTAAAGTTCAATTCTGATTATATCACCTACTGCTCAATAAATTTCAATGACTAGTGACTTTTGGATCAAATGTAAACTTCAAATTTGTCATTTGAAAACTTTCATGATCTGGCCTCAACTTGCCTTTCTATTCTTACAGTGTATTCCATTGTTATTATGTCTTATACTCCATGATACAACCAAACTGGCTCTGCTATTTCTCACTTTCATATAAAAGCACAACTAAATTATCCAGACACAGATAGGAAATGAAGGCATAATGCCAACCATTGAGTATAACAATGTGAATGATGAGGAATGGGTATACCAGCTGTGTCCAATGTTTTAGCGGTTTCAAGCTTGACTAAGCTCAAAACTGCACTTAAGTCTTTTGGAACACCTTCTATAATAAAAACTTTCTGCTGAGTTGAAATTCACCTTTTTTGTTTTTGCATTTTGTAACATCATATCCAGAACCCTTTTCCCATTTGACTTATACTTTAAACCAGGTAAATAAAACTTAAGGGAAAATTGGAACTAAGCATAGTAGAAATATGGGCAATTCATTGTTGCATGGAGAAATATGACTGATGAAAAGTTATGATGTTCACTGACCATCTTTCAGTTGTCCCTCAATCTTCTAATGGTGGCTAAACATTTAAAATACAATTGATTATTGGACAGTGTATTATCAAAAAGAATTCAATCCTTTTTTTTAGCTACATTGTCAATTAACTAACTAAATAAAAACAAGTATTACTTTAAAATCTACCCTATTACTACTAATAAACATTTCTAAAATAATGAAAATAGTCAATCACATTTTTTTCCACTAAACTCATTAGTAGTAATATTTTAGTGAAAACAAAAAAGGTTTTGTATCACTAAGAAATTTAAAATTTTAAAATATATTTTCAACTTTATCTTATCCTTTCAAATGTGTATTTTATCTATATTTTAATATCCATGATATATTAGTACAGTAATATAAGCATATTATTTGCAAATAAACATTCATACATTAGTAGTATATACTAAAAAAAATGTTTCACTTAGAAGGATATGCAATAAAAATTTTAAGATACCACTGATCTCTTCATTTAAATGTAAATAATTTGAATTTTGAATATTCCAAGATGAAAAAGTAAAACTAACCCAGCAAGTATTAATATACTTTTCCCTGCAACAATGAACTACCCATATTTCTACTGTGTTTTGCTCCAATTTTCCCTTAAGTTGGATTTTCCTGGTTTAAAGTATAAGTCAAATGAGAAAAAGGTTATGGATATAGCTGCCTCTGTGAATCTCTTAGTAATTTCAAAAAAGCAGATGTGATATTCCCTAGGAATAAATGAGCAAGTGAACCTACTCCCCCATATAATGATACAAGGAGACAGAAACACTCTGGCTTACTCCACTGATTTTTGTTTTTTGTTAGAGAAATGAGGTCTTTATCAGGGAAACATGATTATTTCCACACCCAGTTAAGTGTGTATGTTTTTCCCTCCTTAAACCAATTCTGATGAGTGTGATTTTTACTCATTCTCTCTCACCTGCCCCCTCTTCCCTTTCACTGTAAAACATTTTTTTTTGCCTCTTTTATGTGAGATAATTTAATCCATTCTACCTCTCCCTTTCTCCTTCTCCCAGTACATTCCTCCCTCATGCTTTAATTTTATTTTTAGACATCTTACCTTCATATTCAACTCATTCTGTGCCTTCTGACTATATATGCATATACATATATACACATGTGTGTATGGGTATATACACATATTATATACATACATAAACATGTGTATACATACATACACACATACATATTTTTGCTTCCAATTACCCTAATAATGAGAAAGGCCTCATGAATTACAAATATCATCTTTTCATGTAGGAATGTAAACAGTTCAACTTTAATAAGTCCCTTATGATTTCTCTTTCTTGTTTATCTTTTCATACTTCTCTTGAGTCTTGTATTTGAAAGTTAAATTCTCTATTTAGCTCTAGTCTTTTCATCAAGAATGCATTAAATTCCTCTACATCATTGAATATCAATTTTTTCTCCTCATGTATTACACTCAGTTTTTCTGGGTAGGTGGTACCGTTTTTTAAGGTATTATTTTCTTAGTATTTTGGGGTCTCCTTTAGCAAGATGTTGACTTATTTTCCATGATTCTTGCATCCTTCTCATTTCTCTTCCCAATTTTACCTCTACTTCTCTTACTTGATGTTCAAAATCCTGTTTGATCTCTTCTATGACCTGAGACCAATTCATATTTTTCTTGGAGGCTTTGGATATAGAATCTTTGATTTTGTCTTCTTCTGAGCAAATGTTTAGTCACCAAGTCAAGTTTCTATAGTCTGAGGTTTTTTGTTTTTTGCGTTCCATTGTTTGTTCATTTTTCCAACCAATTACTTGACTTTTTAACCCTTTCTTAAGGTAGGGCTCTGCTTCTAGTGTGGAGGGCAAATTGCCCTAAGCTTCAGAGGTTTTGTGCAGATGTTTTCAGAGATATTTCTAGGGACCTGTAAGTTCTGAGTTCTTCCAAGGTGGTATGATCTAAGGAGAGGTCCTTACTCCTCTCCTGGCCTGTGCTCTGGTCTGTGAGCAACCACAAGCACTCTTTTCTGCCCTGGAACTGTGAGGAGGGTTCCCTCTCCACTGCTACCACAAGCTCTGCTATGCTAGCTCTCCTTGCCTGGTGACTGCCACCTATGATTATGACCCAGATCCAAGTATGGTCACAGGGATAGAGTCTTGCCTCTGTGTCAGTAAAGAGATCCCTGTAATCTCCTTCTAACAAGTTGTTTGATCCCCTTATTGTTGGTGGACTGAGAGCTCTAGAAATAGCCACTGCTGCTGATGCAACCACTTCTATAAGCACCTTCAATGCTAATTCAGTCACTCTTAAGGCCTGCTTCCAGTTTTCTGGGGCTTGTACTGTGCTGGGTCAGGGCTGGATCATGCTCCTCTCTCACCCAGGTCCAAAAGACCTACTGACATTCTAAGTTGTGTTTGGCATTTGTGGGTTGAGAAGTCTGGAAACCCCCACAGCTGCCAATGATTCAGTGCCCTGAGTCCCGCTCCAGGTTTGTTGGGGCCAGTTGGTGCTGGCTCTGACTGTGCTGGACTGTTTTCCTCTCTCAGCCTAGTTCAATAGACCTTTCCTGTCAACCTTCCAGGTTGTCTTGGGCTGGGAATTTTTTTTTCACTCTGTTTTTTTTGTGTGTGTGTGTGTGTGTGTGGCTTCTGCTGCTCCAGAATTTAGAGTCATTTTTTTTACAGGTATCTGGAGGGGTTTGGGGGGAAGTTCAAGTAAGTCCCTGCTTTCACTCTGCCATCTTGGCTCCACCCACTCCACCCACAGATGCACTCCATTTATTCCTGATGTATCTCCCTTTCAATAGACTTTCCCTCTTATATTCATAAGTATTTCTCTGTCCTTGGGAAATCAAGTGGCAAATGAACTATGCCCCAAAGATGGTATCTAGATAGATAATATCCCAACTGTCATTATATCATGCAAATGCTGGGAGCTATATGGTTTTAGGATTAAGTAGATAAAGACAGGGAAGAGCCAATGGCTAGAGCACTGTCTGCTTCAGTTTCCTCAACAGTAAAATAGGGATAATAATAGCACCTATCTCATGGGGTTGTTGTGAAGATCAAATGAAATAATAATTGTAAAGAAATTGACACATACGTAGTAGGGGCTTAATAAATGCTTTTTTTTCCCTTTCTCAATAAATATTTTTTGGATTGACAAAGGTAGTTGAATCTTCTTAAAAACTAATTAACCTTAGATAAACTGAAACAAGGAGTTTTAGAATTCCATTAGCCTTAGAAGATAACCCTGTGGCCATGTTTCAGTTGTTCTAGTTGCCTCTAGCAGAATTCATCCCATTCTTCTCTGGGTGAAGGGGCCTGACCTCCTTAGTCTGTATTATGTATTACTTAGCACTACCTTTCAGCAATTCCTGGGAAAACTTGCTATTCCTCAGGGTCTCAATCATGTTGGTGAAACCTATATTAGATAGTGTAAACTCTCTACACAAAGGCAAATATTTTAATGGACTTAATTTTCCTTGAATAATTAATAATACACATAATTTCTTAAATGGGAAGAATACTTTTTAGCACCTTTCTGCTTCTCACACCAAACCTGGGAATCATATTCTATATAGGATATATCTGAATTAACATAAACTATAGAACTTCTAGTTGCTGCTCTTTGGGAATATAATCAACCCATCGTTCTTCACATTTTGAAGGAGCTCAGGGGAATCCCTAGGGTAGGAGATTTGGGAGTCTGCCTTGCAAAGACAGTCACTGGGACATGGCAAGAATTCATACTACCATGAACAATGCTCAGGGATGCATCTATGGCTTAGAACAGGTGAAAACATTTTTCTCACCAGAGAATTTTCTTTTTACATGGTATAGTGTGAAATAATCTGAGTGGATATGGCAAGGTTTTGCAGATGCTTTTAAATGTTTTTAAAGTGTATAAGTTTTAGGAAATTGAATTATGTGCTCATTACTATGAAGCTGGAATAGAGATAGGCCCCAGTGAGGAATGTTGGAAAAACATGAAGGGAGAGGTCATCATCAGAAGCATTAAAACTGTTTCTTTTATCATAACAATTCATAAAATCTTAGGATTGAAAGAGATCTTAGAGTAAGGGTTCTTAATGTGTTTTTTTTGTATGAGGGATATATTTTGTAATCTTTTGGAGCCTATGGACCCTTCTCAAAATGTTTTAGGCATATAAAGTAAAATACATAAGACTGCAAAAAATATCAAAATATAGTTATAAAAATAAATTTTGCCTACTCCATGTTAAGAACACGTGCAAGAGGTTTTCTACTTTAACCTAACACAAAAACTGAAAACCTTGAATATCAACAACAATATCCTTGAAAAACAGTCCTCCAACTTCTACTCCAATTCATCTATTTGTGGGGAAATCACATTCATTATTATTTCATCATCCTGAATTGAAGTTGCAGCAAATATGTTTTCAGTGAGACTATAGAGAATAAGTTGATATTATCACAGGGGAGACAATGGAGAATTGTATATATATATATGAATCATGACATGAAATTATTTGATACATTTTTTGAAATGCCAGTGATGGTAGTAAGACAAGAAAAAGAAGTTAAGGAGTAAAGATAAGTGAAGAGAAGATAGAACTTTCCCTGTGTTCTGATGGTACAGTGGTTTACTTAGAATATTCTGGGTATTCAGCAAAATTACTCATTGAGAAAGCTGATAGTTTCAGCAAAGTTACACGTTATTAAATAGACACACAAAAATCAACAATATTTTTGTATGATGATGACATATTCCAAGAGGAAATAATAGAATTCCCATTCAAAATGATTTTAAGATGCATAAAATATCTTAGATCAATCTAGCAAAGAATATAAAATATATATAAAAATTCAATTACAAAATGTTCCTTAAAGAAACAAAGAATAACTTTCATAGCTAAAGAAATAGTCAATGTTTATGGCTGGGTAATTCCAATATAACAAAAATGACAATACTGTGAAATTAATTTATAGTTTTAATGGTATGCCAATTAAATGATCTCAAAACTATGTTTTATATAACTTGAAAAACAGCAACAAAATTCATTTGTAGAAATAAAAAGTCTATAAAATATAAGGGAAAAAAGTTAGAAATAAATGGGGACTATTACTTCCAGATCATCAAGTATAATATAAAGTAGCAAATATCAAAATTACTTGGTATGGGTTAAAAAATAGAGAACTAGATCAATGGAACAGACTAGACAGGAGAGAAAAAGAAATAAATTACCTCAGCAATCGAGTATTCAATAAATCCCAAAATGTACATTACTCAGGAAAAATTTCCCTATTTTATAAGAATTTGTTGAAACATTAAAAAAATAGCTTGGCAAAAATTAGGCTTTTAGGGGTGGCCAGGTAGCACAGCAAGTAAGAGCACCAGCCCCAGTGTTGGGATGACCTGGGGATCAAATCTGGGCTCAGATACTTAGCACCACACCCAGAAATAACTGGCTGTGCAACCTTGAGCAAGTTACTTAACCCCAATTGCTTAAAAAAAATTGGCTTTTACCAATATCTTATACTACATTGCATTATTAACTCAAAATTGATGACTGACCAGAATATTAAAGACCATACCCTAAAAGGAGAGTCATATGACTTTCATATAGATGAGAATGATAAATTTTTTTGACCAAAAAGGGGATAAAAACACATACAGAACATTAAAATATATTATTTATATTACATGAAATTGAAAAGCTTCTGCAAAGCAAAAGTAATGCACCTAGGATGAAAAAGGAAGTCATTGAAGGGGTGACAGGTAGTGGGGAGTGCTGTGTTTAAAATTTGCCAGATAAGCATTTGTGATACAAATTTCATATGTGTGTATACACACATATATGTACATCCACATGTGTATAAATATGTATACATCTACACATATGTATGTGTGTACATTACACACATACAATGAACAGATATGAGTAAGACAAACAGCCATTCCTCAATAAATAAGTTATCAAAGGATATGAACAGTTATCAAAAGAAGAATTATATACTGTTTAATAATTATATCAAAATGGTCCCAGATCACTAATAATAAGAGAAATGCAAATCAAAATGATGCTGACATTCCATCTCACTCCCAGCAAATAGGTAAACATAACAAAAGATGGGAATAGTCAATGATGAAAGGGAATGTTTGGTAGAACAATGATTTAGAACCATTATTTTAAAAAATGGAATCATGCAATTAAAATGACTAAACTATTCATACCCTTTCACCCAAAGATTCCATTGCTAGGTACATTACCCAAAAGGATATTAATAAAGCAAAAATCCTCAAACATATTAAAATATTTATGGCATCACTTTTAGTGGTAGCAAAGAATTGAAAGCAAATTAGATATCCATTGATTTGGGAATGACTAAACAATGCTGGGTCTGGAGTCAGGAAGACTCATCTTTCTGAGTTCAAATCTGGTACCATACACTTACTACCTGTGGGATCTTGGGCCAGTCATTTAACCCTGTTTGCTTCAAATTCCTAATCTGTAAAATGAGCTGCAGAAGAAAATGGAAAACCACTTTAGTGTCTTTACTGATAAAACCTCAAATGTGGTCACAAAGAGTCAGACATGACTGAAATGACTGAAGAAAAACAATAAAACAAATTCTGGTGCATGGATGTCATGGTATTTTACTGCGCTTTAAAAAGTGACAAATTTAGTGAATATAGAAAGCATGGAAAGATTTACATAAACTAGTACAGAGTGAAGTAAGTCAAAACAAGAAAATAATATACGCGATGACTTCAACAATGAAATTGGAAAGGACAACAGACACAAAATAATCTCAAATACCTGTTAGAAAAGTACAAACAACAAGCATAGTCCTAAAGAAGAAATATGAGAAGACAACTTTTTTGACTCCTTTGCAAAGATGGAAGATTTACAGGTGAAGAACATGACATTTATTTTCAGACCTTTTGGTGTATTGATTGGTTTTACTGATTTTTAAAATCTTACTCTTTTTTTTTCTTTTAAAAATACCATTTATTATCTAGAATTGTTCTCAGGTAAGGGAATAAAGGAGGGATATGGGGGAACATTGGATTATGTAAAAACAGAAGATAGCATTAAATTTATTTAAAAAAAAAAGCAGGGAATATTTGCACTCATGAAATCTTGAAGCTTTAAAATGCCAAAGTGTTATGATAACATCAATGGTTGAATTAAAAGGATAAGTGAAATAAACATAAGTATTAAGTAGACATCACATAAGAAGACACTTTAAAAGCTTTTTTTTCTTTAGTTTGTAAAGACAGAAGCTGAAGAAGAGAGATGATAGAATTCTATACAAGAATGAATGTCTTTTACATGGTCTGAACATGAGTTTTTCCAAAGAATCTCATAATACAAAAACAAGATTGGCCTGTACAATACCAGTTCAAGTCAATATTTGCTATTCCCTATCCCTCATATCAGTTCTCTTATTTCTGTATTCATTCTTTCCCACTCTCCATATACCTCACTTCTCTCTAAACCACCTGTTTCAGATCATCACTTCTTACCTGATTTATTATTATTTATTAATAACTTATATTTCTATAGTGATTTGCAAAGTGCTTTATATATATATTATTACATTGGATCTTCACAATCATGCAAACTAATCAATAGCTAGAAGTCAATAAGCATCTATTAAGCACCTATTAAATGCCAGGAACTGTATTAAGCCCCGGGGAGACAAAAAGAGGCAAAAGATAGTCCTTGACTTCCAGGAACTGAGAATCTAAATGAGAGGCAACCCGCAAGCAAATATATGTGTATGTATTTATGTATATATATGTATATATATGTGTGTGTGTGTATGTACATATATAATATATGTATATATGTGTGTATATGAAATAATTAATAGAAGGGAAAGCACTAGAATTAAGAGAAATTGGGAAAGACTTCTTGTAGAAGATTGGGATTTTAGTTGGGACCTAAAGTAAGCTAGATAAGGCAGTAGGCAAAAATAAGGAAAAAGAGCATTCTAGACATGGGCGATAGTCAGAGAAAATGCCTAGAACTGGGATAGAGCATCTTGATCACGGAACAGTGTCATTAGATTGTGACAGGAAGTGGAGTGTACAAAGACTGGAAAGATGGTAGGATTTGAAGGAATTTTAATGCCAAAGGAACTTGAATTTGATCCTGGAGGTGACAAGGACCTTTTTTGAATTCTGGGTGGGGGAAACAACATGGTTGTATCTGTATTTTAGTAAAAATCACTTCAGTGGCTGAATGGAAGATGGATTGGAGTGGGGAGGGACTTGTGAGGCAGGCAGACAGTGGGCTATTGCAATCTTCTAAGTGTGAGGTGGGGCAGACATGCACTGAAGTAGTAGCAGTGGCAGAAGAGAAAAAATGTTCCAAATGTAAAGTTGATAGGCCCTGGCAACAGACTGGATATGGGTGGAGGGGGGTTGAAAGATAATAAGGAGTCAAAGATGACTCCTAAATTTTGAGCCTAAGAAACTGGGATGGTAAGGGATTATGGAAGTGAGGACAGCAGAAAAAATGGAGGGATCTATTGTAAATGACCTTTTCAAGGAGTTTAACCACAAAGGGAAAAAGAAGATATAGGATGATAGTGGGAATGGAAGGTTGAAGTGAGGGTTTTTTGAGGATGGGGGAAATATGGTCATGTTTGCAGGAATTAAGGAAGAAAGCAGTAGATAGGGAAAGACTGAAAATAAGTGAGAGTGGGGATGGGGCAGTTAGGTGGTGCAGTGGATTGAATACCAGGGCCTGTAGTCAGCAAGACTCCTCTTCAAGAGTTAAAATCTGGACTCAGACACTTGCTATCTGACCCTGGACCAGTCACTTAACCCTGTGTGCCTCAGTTTCCTCATCTATAAAATGAGCTGAAGAAGAAAATGGCAAACTACTCCAGTATCTCTGCCAAGAAAACAGCAACCAGACACAACTGAAAAACAATGAATATGATGACAGAGGGGACAATCTGATGGAAGAAAGAGAATAGAATGGGATTTCTTGAGCAGGCAGAGGGATTATTTTTGGTAAAGAGCCATACCACCTGATCATGTAAGACAGAGTGAAGAAGATTCTAAAGGAAAAAGGCATATGAGTGACATGAGATGAGGAAAGGGGAGAAAAGAGGGTGCTCATAGTGAATGGCCTCAATTTTTTCTATTAAATGTGAGATAACATTTTCACCTGAAAATGTGAAGGCAGAACAAGCTATGGTCTGAGGAAAGATGAAAAAGGTTGGAAAGAGCCACTGTGGAGAGAGGGATAGTGAGTCAATAATGGAGGTAAAGTAGGATTGCGTACCAGAAATGAGGGCCCGATTGAGGTCATGTAGCATAAATTTGTAGTGGAGCCAGTCGGGATGGTTATATGATTTTCTTCACTTTTGTTCAGCAACTGTAGGACTGAAGGTATAGTGATTGACAGCTAAGGGTTTAGAAGAATACAGAGAAGTTATAATGGGACAAGGGATTCAATAGAGGAAGACAATGTAGAGCTGAATTGATTCAAGGTGAGGAGAAGAGGAGATGGTCGCTAGTGCACAGGAGAATGACCAGGGAGATAATTGAAGGGTCAAGGAATTGAAGGTCACAATGTACATGAAGAGCAGAGTTTGTTTGAGGGCTGGGGAGGGTGAGGGAGAAAGCCAAGAAATTATGATCAGATAAGAGAATTTGTGATTTCTTGAACATGGAGGTAGGATATTTGTGGGTGATGGCAAGCTCAAGGGTATGACCATCTTTGTGTGTGACCGAGGTGGGGAGAAGGAGTAGCTCATGTAAGTAGGTTGAGGAATTGAATGGTTAGAGTATTTGGAGAATCAGTATGTAGACTGAAGTCCCCTAGTGCAAAGGTAGCAGTTGAGGAGAGAAAAAGACTGAACCATATAATGAACTCATTGTGGGAAGGAAGGAGCTACAAGGATTTTGACTGAGTGGTAGAGTTAAATAGCATGAACCTCAAATGAAGAGGAAAGGTTATTGAGTGATGAAGGTAAAGAGAAGAACTGAAAGTGACAATAGGGGAGCACGGATTATCGCAACTCCTGCACCTCAACCAGCGAGCTAGGAGAAATGAGTGAAGGTGAAGGAAGTACTGGAAAGGTTGGCAGGGAGGTTGTATCATCATGGTGGAGTGAGGTTTCAGTAATAACTAAGAGATGGAAGGAGTGAAAGAGGCAGAGATTTAGAATGAAGTGAAGTTTGTTGCTTATGGAACAGGCATTCCAGAGGGGGTAGTGGAGGTAGGGGATAGTATTTGGTAGGAACTTTGGGGTATGAAGATTGACAGGATGGTGGGGGGGGGTGTAATGGGATTTGGATAATGATCTATAGGGATTCAAAATCACTAGGATGTGTAGGATGTGAAAAGGTATAAGAATGTCCATCACTGAAAGGAAGGCATCACACCTCTTCCTAAAGGAGACTGGAGATTGAATAGGCCTATGGAGAAGTATGGCATGAGATAGCTGTCACATGGTCAGATGATCAGTTGGAAGGTACCAATATTCCTCTTCCCACTGAAGGCTGAAGATTAGTCAGGAAGGGAAGTAGGAGGACAAAGTCCCAATCTATTGACTTTCCTTTTCCTCCTTCATCAAGGAACAAGTATGGTTGGAGATGGAAGGCCTGAGGTTAAAAGGAAGGTTGTTTCTTTTTGCAACAGAGGTTTTTCAAGTTCTTGTTGGGATATCAGTCTGGCAATAGGAGTTGCATTATCTCATGCTGACATAGATATAAATCAGCCTGGAGTGACCCCTTGCCACTCTCCCCCAGGTTACACACTCAGCAAGAGATGGGAAGCCAGAGGTCAAAGGAAGGTGGAGCTTATCATAATAGATTATAGATGGAGAATCCAAGGCTAAGAGCAATTAAATGACTTGACCAGGGTCACACATCTAATAAGTTTCTGAAGGAGGACTTGAACTTAGATCTTCCTGACAAGTCTACCATTCTTACTCACTATATCATCTAGCTACCTTTATTACTACAGTTATCTCCTAATTAGCATCCCTACCTCAAATCTTTTCACTCTGCAATCTCATCTATGCTCAGCTGCCAAAGTGATTTTTTTTAATGTCTAAGTGTGATCATATCACTCATCTCCTCAATAAATTAAACTGGTTTCCTATGCCACTAGGATCAAACACAGATTCCTCTGTTTGCCTTCCACAACATGGAGCCAACTCCAATGCCACCGTATTAGATATTACTTTTCTTCATACACTATAGTCCAGCCAAACTAATCTTATTGCTTTTCCTCAACATGACATTCCATATCCCATCTCAGGGATTTTGTACAAGCTGCCTTCCCCCTGACCCAATTCCATACAGAATGGTCTCTCTTTACATCTGCCTCTAAGAGACTTTAGTTTCCCACAAAACTCAGCTCAAGTACTTCTTCTATATGAAGCCTTTGCTGATCCTTTCAGCTAAGTGACTTCCTTGAAACCTCTAATCCCCCTAGATAGATAGATGCATTTATATATAATATAAAATATTTATGCATATATTTATATATGTATTTGTACATTTATATATTTGTATACATAAACATATAGTACACATTTTATTTATTGTGTTATTGTCTTTTTATTGTATATGTTTTCTATATAAACATATATTGTATATTATGTACTCATTATGTGTATACATATATGTATATATATATATATATGCAAGAAAAAGAGAGAGAGAGAGAGAGAGAGAGAGAGAGAGAGAGAGAGAGAGAGAGAGAAACACTGCTACTTGTACATGCTATCTCACCCAAAGGAATTTAAGTTCCATGAGGATAAGGACTGTTTTACTGATGCCCTCATATTCTCAGTACTTAACACAGTGCCTGATAAACAGTAGGCACTTGAATGTTTATTGGTTCATATATTCCCAATCATCTCCTACAAGAGTAGAAATTTGATAAGCTTATCCACATTAAGAGGTTTCTAAGTTCCTTTGGTTGAAAGTTCAAGTGTTTTACATATATAGTAAGAACTTAACAAATGTTTGTTCAGTTTAATTTAAATTATCCTTCCACATGTCTTCCAATTTGAAAGGAGAAGAAAATGCTATCTTAAATGGATCCTTAACTGTAGAATTTCAGGTATGCAGATGAAATTTGTCAGGGTGGAGAACTAGTAAAGTTAGCTCAGTGCTAGAAATACTGAGCATGCCTTGAATATTTAAGTATATAGCCAGGGGACAAATAGTTCTCTACCCAGAGGAGAAATGTGGCATGCCAAATGTGTGACCCAGAGGGATTGAGGAGATATAGATTGATTTAAGAGGAGATTATCTATATTCATGGATGATAGATGCATGACGGAATTTTAAAGAGGGGCTGAAGGATATTCAGGACACATTCCAAACCTTTAAGGATGATGTCTCCAGGACCAATTACCACATTATTCCACAATATGCTTCTTGGTGTCATTGTCAAACATGTTAGACTGGATATGATTTGACCTAGTGTGATATTTCCTTAAGCTCTTATATCTAATATTTCACACTGAAAAAACATTTTAAAAAATCAAATGGCAAAGCTGCAAGCTCTTTAAAAAAATAGTAACATAGATTCAAGTACAACTGCACACAAGATCAAGAACTTAATGCTTAATTAGATAGGACTAATCACCTACTTCTTTCAGAATCTAATTAAAAGATATTTTATTCTAGGTCCCCAACAAGCAGATTGTTCTTAAAAATCTATAATCTGCAAATAGACTTTAGAGTAGGGGCTCTTAACCTGCAGTGGATGATTTTTTTTTGATAACTATTTCAATTAATTTTATTTCCTTTGTATTTTATCCTATAAATACATTTTTTAATTTTGTATTTCCTATGTATTTTATTTTATGCATTTAAAGCATTATTGTTTCTGAGGAATCCATCACCTTCACCAGTGTGCCAAAGATGTCTATAACATACAAAAAAAGGCTAAAAACAACTGCTTGAGAGGAAAGTATTGAGCTGGGAGTCTGGTGATGGAGATTCTAGTTTCTAAACTGTTGTATGACCTTCAGCAAATCACTTCATTTCTCTGGGTCTCACTTCCCTCATTCATGTAATGAGAGGATTGGATTAGAATTATGAGGTCCATTTCAGATTTAAATGTATAAACTCTCAAAGGTACCTTATAGTTTTAATAATTTATAAATCTGAAAGAGACAGAGAGAGACTTAGTGTTAAGTTTCTGAGGAGGTTTTATTAGCGAGAATAATACTGTCCAGATATTTGTTTGTGTTGCCCAGGGAATCCCACTTCATCCTCCTGTATTTGTGGAGATCTTCTGGACCCAAGGAAACAATTCAAAGGAAAAATGGAAAAGTCAATTCTAGAGTTCTGAGGAGAATGGGAAAATGATTGCCTGTCTCTCCTTTGAGATTTTACTGAAACTATGGAAGCCACGTGACATCATCATTATTTTTTTTCTTCTTCATACCTTTCTTCTTTTCTCTCTTTTTACTTCAGACTTTTAATTCAGATTCTTTTAAATTCAGATTTCTAGAAAGGGGTATCAATGTTTGGGGATCAAGAGACAGGTAACAGTGGTACAAAAGAAAGATATGCTATCTCAGGAAGCTTCTGTCTACACTGAAAATCTGGTAAGAAACAGTCATGACAGGTAAGAACTAATTTGTCTTTTAAATTTGTATATCATATTAACTGAAGATAATATGACTGCAAAATGAGGCAAGGGACCAGAGAAAGGGTTAAAAAAACTAAAGATCAGAAAAATTTTACAACATAATAAATGGACAATTTCCTATTTTAGTATCTCATCAAAATTTCATTTCCTAGACTAGATTGGATCCCTAGAGCAAACATGTAGTATAGTGATAGCATGTTGAGATGGGAGAAAGTTGCCCAGTGTTGTTCAGACTCTCAGTCAACTAAAAGATATCTAGCCTGTGGTCAGAAGTAATAGACCCAAAGGAAAAGTTTGTGAAGAGTGCTCCCTGGTGGTTAACTAATGTATTGCACCTAAGCGAATTCAAACACCTTGGATGGAATTTCACCTCTCTTGACTACACCAAAGAACCAATAATCTGAACGAGAATGAATTTAACAATGCAGATATTTATTCTCCCAACACACTCATCCTAAGTACTTGGGTTGTCACGTGTGGACATAGAGAATGTTAGCTGAAAGAATGAAAAAGTATTTATTAGCTACAAAGTGAAATTATCCTCCCTATCAATTAGAATCCACGTTCTAATTGAGGTAAACAACACAGATTAGAAAAGTCAGCAACAGGACAGATAGAAAAGATGGAAGTCCAAAGGGTGACACAGTGTGACAGATGGCAAGGCCCATAGATACTTTAGTTAGTTTAAGTCATTAAGATGAAAATGCCAGGATACTGAAAGTCTGGAGGCATGACTGATGGTACAAAAGGCTTAGACTCTAGGTCCTAGGGGATATCTTTGAGAAGGAACTATTTCCTTTTTTGTCTTTGTGTTGCCAGTCCCTGGTACAGTGTTTGGCATGAAACAATTGTTTAATAAATGTTTTTGTTTGTTTAATTTGTTTTAAATTAAATTAAATTTGTTTGATTAATTGCTGGATAGTAAACAGGTCTTGTATTTCATTAATTATCACTTTCCAAAAACCATTTTGAAGAAAAATAAATGAAATTTCCCAATATACATAAATCATACTTGGTGATCTAATTAGCTTCTATGGATTTAATAACCTTCTCTACTCTGATGATTCTCAAATCTACCTTTCCTACCCCAATGTCTTTGCTGACATCGAATTTTACATCTCCAAATTCCTTTCAGACATCTTTAACTGGATGTCCAGTAGACATGAAATTCAATATGTCTAAAACAGAACTTTCACCCAAAACACTCACCTGTCCTTTCCACATTCCCTACTACTGTAGAGGTTATCACCATTCACCTAGTCCCTCAGGCTCACAACTTAAGAACCATCCTGGATTCCTCACTATCTCTCAATTCCTATACTTAAGCTTTTGCCAACACCTATCAATTTTACCTTTGCAGCTTCTCTCCAATACTTTCTTTTTCCTCTTCTGATACTGCCACCATTCTCCAGCAGGCCCTCATGACCTCATACCTTGATTATCATAATAGCCTGCTGGTGGCTCTGACAGCCTCCAGTCACTCCCCATTCCAACGCATTCTCCATTGAGTCACTAAAGTTATGTCACCCCACTACTCAGTAAACTCCAGTGTCTTCCTATAACCCACAGGAGAAAATACAAAATGCTCCACTTGGCATTCACGACCTTGCCCTATCCTACTGTCTCAGTCTTCTTACAACTTACTTCCTGACACAGTGACACAGGGTTCCTGGCTGCTTCACAAACAAAACAATCCATCTCTTGGCTCCAGACATTCTCTCTGGCTGTCCTCCAAGCCTATAATGCTCTCTCTTCTACACCCACTACTGGTTTCTTTTAAATACCAACTAGAACCTCACATTCTACAGGAAGCCCTCCCCAACCTCTCTTAATTCTAGTACCTTCCCTCTGTTAATTTTTTCTCTTTATCCTAGATAACACTTGTTTGTATATATTTGCTTGCATGTTGTCTCCCCCATTGGACTATAAGTTCCTTGAGGGCAGGGATTGTCTTTTGACTCTTTTTGTATCCCCAGAATTTATCACAGTGTCTGTCACATAGTAGTTAATAAATGTTTATTGACTGATTTTTCAACTTCCTATGTTCCTGGTCAAAACAGTGCCTGTCCTAGTCAATAAGCATCTTTGATGAGATTTAAACACATGCTGACTCCTGATTTAACTTTCTATCTGCTACAATACAGGTATAAGAAGGGGGTAGATGGGGGAGACCCTGATTAAATCAAGAGCTTCAATCAAATCATGGAGATTATAGGCATTTATTATTGTTTGAAAGCAACTGCTAGAAGACAAGAAATTCTTTTTGATAGGCTGATTGAAGATTGGTCACCTCTCTTCTTGGTATAGAAAAGATGTTGCACACTCTAGAGGCATATCTTCACCCTTTACTTCCAGGTTTCTTCCATAGTGCTACAATGGGTAGAGATAGAATTTATCTTTCCTCCCTCCTATCCTGCCTCCAACTTATAACAGAAGCGCATGACAAGCAGGAGAGTGTTTTCTGAAACTAGAGAGGGGAATTCAATAACATTGCTACTGAACTCCAACTCTCTGTGTAAAGGAAAGGGGGGATATGAATTCTCTGGGCCATCACCTAGCCTTTAATAAAGGAGAAACTATTCTTGTTTTGTTTTTAAGTAGTACCAAACTGGGGAGTAGGTCATGAATATACTGAATTTTGAGAGATCTTGAATTTGAGAATTTGAACACTAAACTTTCTAGGACAAGAAAATTTCAAAGTAGGAGGAGGAGGAGAAGATGATGATGATGATGATGATGATGATGATGATGATATTGATGTTTGGCATGGTTCCTTCACAGCATTCTACTTGAAAAACAGAGACAATATTGGTTTAATGAGAAGGAGTTTGCTTACCCTTTAATGATGATCATTGAGTACATGTGCTTTAAGGCATGTTTACCTTCCAGAGGGGTTCAAAACCACAGGGTGAAGGGACACCAGAATAACTAAAGGTTAGCAGGGCAGCAACCCTAAGTTTATCTCCCTTCTGAGGGAGCTGATAGATTGTTTGACTGCTTTATGTTTCTGTATTTATTCCTGGGTTACTGTGAGTCTTTAGCACCTGGCATGGTTTCTGTGGAGTGAAATAAAGGATGTAGCATGCTACATACCAAATTGTATATGAAGTCCTTGTGCATTGAGTATCCTGTTATCTACATTTGGGACAAACTGGACACAATTTATACCTAAGTTTTATTGGAGAGGCTTTTTTTAGTTCAAAGCAAAGGAATTTAATTAAAAGCTGCAACAAAACATTTCCTCTATAAACTTAGGGCCTTCTCTCCCACAAATACATACAATATCAATGAGAAGAGTGGACACATAAAGAACATACATGAAGAGGTATACACCCAGGTAATATGTTTGTTATCATTGTTTTGTTTTTGCTGCCCCAAAGCCCCTACAGCCATCATTCCAAAAAGAAATTAAAAAATAAAAAAGCTCTTGTGACATATATGCATAGTCAAGAGGGAAAATGAATCATTTGGCAGATTTTTTCCTGAATTAATTCCCATGGGGGAAATGAGCTATAGTCATAAACCTACAATGCCTGGCCCATAGTAGGCTCTTGACAAATGGTTAATTGAATTTTGTTGAATTGAGTCTCACCAATTTGCAGGACTGGAAAACAAAGAACAGTACCCAATACTGTGGGTGAGGAGATAGGGTTACACAGTCCTGTGGGCAGTCTAATTATGGAACCCAATAATGTTTCTATTTTACAATAACCCACACCACAGAAGAGGCCAGCAGCCTGTTAGTGCACAGGCATGTCACTGTTGCATTCATGTGGAGAGGGATGAGCTGATGGAAATTTATCCCAGCTGTGCGACTACCACAACTTCTCTGTTCTGACCTTGGGCATTTACACTTCCACCCTCCTTCTGCATTTGGAAACTCCCTTCCCTGTCCCTGGGTTCTTTTGTGAATGCTGGAGGGGGGAAGGGACAGCTAACAAGGAGTGCATGACTTGCCTTTACCCTAGTCAAATGTTTCTGTGTCAGGAGAGACATCAACTGTGCATTCATAATACTTCCCCTTTAGCCTCCAGGTGAAAGCTCAGGTTTGAATCCTTTCCAGATCCCTCCTTTAGGTTCAAACCTTATACTTGCCTATTCCCCTTTTCCTTTGCTGACTTTCCTTGGTTTCAATCTATTTCCCTTTTTACTTCTATTTTGGAATCAGGAGATTTGAATTCAACTCTTATCTCCTGGGTTTATTATCTCTATTACCGTGGGCAAGAATAAAGCCATCTCACACTGACAGAATACTTAAAAATTTGCAAGGCAGTCTTCTGACCACCAACCTGAGGTCAGAGTGCAAGTGTTATTAATCTCAGTTTACATGTAAGGAATCTGAAATTTGGGGAGGTTAAATGACTTGTCTATGAGCACAGCTAGCAAGTATTAGTGGTGGAACTTAAAAAACCAGCTTTGTTTTCTCTTGATACTATACCTTATATTTCTCAGGCAAATCACTTAAACTCAATGAATTTTAGTTTTTTTATATATTTAAAACAGAAACAATAATCTTTGCCTTATCTCTGTCATAGGGAACCATTCAATAAATCTACCTGCTAACAAGTACTTAATAATCACTTCTTTTATCATCAGGTACCACACTAAGTTCTAAGGATACAAAGAAGGGGGAAAGAAACAAAACAAAACAGTTTCTATCTCTAGGCAACGTACATTCTAATGAAGGAAAAATCAACTAGATGTATAGGAAATATATGTAGAATAAATAGAAGTCTTAGAGAGGAAGATGCTAGCTGCAAATGAGGTAAATGGATACTATGCCATACCGTAGTATTTTTACCCTATTCATTAAGATGTGGTTCACTGTCCTTTTCCAGGATTCAGGACTTAGCTGCCTGCCTGTTAAATATAATGATAGCCTGCACCCAATTCTGACAAATCCAAAGTTTATCCTGACCTCACTCTTCCCAGTTCCAGTCTGAATGCCTACTTGACCAAGTACTGCCATTTATTTATTTATTTTTCCAATAGCACATTAGTTAGAACACATTAGAACAATAGAGCTCTGCCTACAATAATCAGACTTTACCCCTCAATTGCAGTATTTTGTTACTTTTTTGTATAATACCAGGAGTTCTGTCTCTATCAGAGATAAGTTCTGACAGCTGCTATCTGGATGACCTTGGGTAAGTCATTTAAATTTCCTAGGCCTCAGTTTCAGTTATAAAATGAAGGGGTTGGATGAGATGGCCTCTGATGTCCCTTCCCACTCTAGATATATGAGCTTGTGGATTTTGAGAGGTAGCACAATGACCTATCTGCAGAGTCAGGAAGACTAAGCTATATATGTACTAGCTGTGGGACCCTATATAAATCACTTAAACTCTCATTGCCCCTAAGGGAACACTACAAGTCTACAAGTTGGAGAATACTTATAGATCTATAT
Organism: Petaurus breviceps papuanus; assembly: GCF_028583685.1. Taxonomy (NCBI): domain Eukaryota; kingdom Metazoa; phylum Chordata; class Mammalia; order Diprotodontia; family Petauridae; genus Petaurus; species Petaurus breviceps. Next base: position 14,333,971 of record NW_027187327.1, read on the forward strand.
TGGGAGAAGGGGTTTGCTCATTGAGAGTTCCTTAAATCACAGCCCTGAGTCACAAAGACCAAGGTCATCAGGAATATCAAAATTATGACATCTTCCCAATACACATAGGAGTGTCAAAAACAATAGGTAGAAATTCTCTACTCATTAGAACATAAGGTGGTGATTCCCCAAATAGATTAAGGATATACACTGAATGGTCTTTTAACTGATCAAATGTAGAAACTATTTTCAAACTAATAATACAAACCTCATTGAGATAAAAGGTAAGCTTAGAAGATATTCAAAGTGATATTCAATCACTAGAGATTGATTCAATCTAGTGATATTCAATCAATTTTTTAAAAATCTGGTAGAAGTTCTTATCTTAATGATATATCCTCATTTCCTAGTCTATATACTTATTTAAGAGCTCTTCTATATTAGGCCCATCCTATCCCCTTTGAGAAAATATTTTAAGGAGACTTCCTACACAGCATATCTATCAAAGTATCTGAAAATAGAGGTGGTGAGAAAGGGCCTAAAAAAACATACTATCATCTTTTCAAAAATGAAGAATTTAAATTAGGATCATACTCTTTGCCGGAGCATGGCCTAAATATGGCTCACTCTGAGCAGCTTCTACATAATGAGAAATAAATATTTAATGCAATTATGCAAATCACTTAAAAGCTATCTGTCCACTGCCTCTATGCCTCCAGCAGCTCCTGTGAGAAAAGAATAAATACTGTAGCCCTTAGTGGGGAGGTTAAGAGAGAATTGGGACAGAGATGGAGAAGAATTTGATATTTATGGCATTATTCATTTGTCCATTCATTTCCAAACAATTAATACCACCTTTGAATAAGGAATTACAAACTCCTTCCTCTTCCCCCCAACACTTTTATAATTCTTTTTCCATGCAAGAATATGTTTTGCTATATAAACATATCACAAAATATGATTTATAAGGATGAAATAGCAAGTGAAAATTTTTGATGGGTCAGTTAAAAGAATCATGATTTTGTAAATATAGCTCCTAATTAATAAACACACTGACATAATGAAATGCAAATATTTGTCCTGCAAATAACAGAAATAATTTCAGATGACTTAAAAGATAGGCATGCTCAGCCTTAGCAGACCTGAAGCATAACAAAAAAAAAAAATAGTTGGCTATTGTTTTCTTGAGGGATGTAGTACCTTAAGGTAAAATAGTCTTAGAATAAGGAAGGAAAGCTGCACTCTTTGTTGTGGAAATAAAGCCAAACTGGAAATGCAATAAAGCACATTTTCAACAACTCTATTTATAAGCTTCATTCTCCCCTAAACAATACTAATCAGCATTTATAGTCAATTCTAAAGGGAAATGAATTTGGAACATTCAACTCAGCTGGTCCACTAACTGCAAAAGTTAGCAAGTGAGCTCCCCAAATTCTGCTGTCTGCCACCCAGATGAGAGAGAATATTGTCAA